>NW_021833526.1:0-17500 GCF_006345805.1 Octopus sinensis | reverse complement strand
TGGGCACAAAGTCAATTAAATCGACCTCAGTGCTCAACTGGTACTTATTTTAACACCCCGAAACGATTAATAGTGAATTCGAACCTGGAGGAATTTGAACCCAGAACGAAAAGACAGACGAAATGCTGGTATGCATTTTGCCTGGCGTGCTAACGATTCTTTTATACATTTGGCACAAGGCCTGAAATTTTAAGGGAAGGGGGCAGTCGATTAGATCGACCCCAGTATGCAACTGGTACTTAATTTATCGACCCTGAAAGGTTGAAAGGCAAAGTTGACCTCGGCGGAGTTTGAACTCAGAACGTAAAGGCAGACAAAATACCCATTTCTTTACTACCCACAAGGGGCTAAACACAAAGGGGACAAACAAGGACAGAGACGCGGATTAAGTCGATTATATCGACCCCAGTGCCTAACTGGAACTTAATTTATCGACCTCGAAAGGATGAAAGGCAAAGTCGACCTCGGCGGAATTTGAACTCAGAACGTAACGGCAGACAAAATACCGCTAAGCATTTCGCCCGGCGTACTTACGCTTCTGCCAGCTCGTCGCCTTTCCCAATGATAACATATTAAACCTAGTGATGCTGAATGTAGTATCTATATTAGAATTATATGCTTAATAAAGAGAAAGAAATCACTTCTAAATTACTAATTCTAGTTAAAAAGAGTAAGGAAGACAACTCCTGAATTTAATCTGCTCAGTTCGGTAGTACTGTGATAACTGTGGACATGTTTTATTTAATCCTGTTAAATGTACATTAGGCACTTTCAACCAATATTTAATTACAGTTTAAGATATTGACCACTTTGAACTAAAAGCAAATATTAATTCACCTTCTGAAAATAATTAGTTCCAGAGGCACTGTAAGTCACTAAATTATTCCCTTACAGAGTCACCATTATCTTCTGTTTATTAAACACCAGAGCGCAACAGAACACCAATGATAATGTTCTCTCAGTCTCGTTTAATACCCTTTAGGTTAGAATGTAGTGCCAATAACAGTATATAATTCACAAAAGCTACACCCGAGATGCCGACTCTTTAACAGCTCTATAATCATGATTCCGCATCTTCAAAAAGATTATATCGATTGCCAACGGGAAGAAATAACAAAATCGACCGCCATATTCCATAAATTTTACTTCATCACGGATGTTGATCGAGCTGCTTAATAAGGTATGTCTCTAACGATCAACCTCCGCGAACGGATCACACTTCAAATATTGATTTTGAAAACATTTAAAACTGTTTTATCTTTCAATCAGTCCATAAAATGTTTATTAATTTCAACCAAAGGAAAACATGAATTTTCACATAACCATCATTTATCTCTATGAATCATAGTCATTAGGATCACTCATGAATCACAGTTTAGTCAGTTCACAAATTGTTTCCTAAGATTTAGTGAAGGCGTGTTGAAGTATTGAAGTATTGGCTTTAAGTATTTCAGAGGTATGCGTTTGGGAAACCGGGAAAAACTACATTTAACAAAATTTTCATCTTCTGCTTTTTTGTTGAAAAATAGTTTGCGAATATGTAAAATGCTTCGTATTAGCTATCAGCTAATACCAAGCATCTTACATATTCAAGAAGGATTAAGATTTTTAGAAATTACTCCGAGTACAAAAACATGTTTGAAAAACATTTTCCTCCTGCGATAGAAACATCAATTTATCGGAGAGTTTTTTTCCCTTATAAAGGCAGCTATCCAAAGTGGAGCGTAAAATTGTTGAACCGGATGCCTTGTGGTGTTTGTTCTTGCTCGCTCTGTTATGAATAACATTCTATCTGGAAGCCTAAAAGGGACTAACCCCAACCTTCAGGTCTAACGTGTAAGACAGATCCTCAAAAAGCTAACACCAGATGGGTAGTTATGTGCAAAGTCGAGAGAGGAGTTCCTGTAGCTTGAGTGATATGTACCTTGGTCAATCACAGCACTTATTAGTGACCTTAGTTCGTAAACAAAAATCTCCATTTTAAGCTTCTGAGAGCGAAGTGTCTTTGTTTCAATACAATAAGACCTACTTATGGTCAAGTCAATGAGTCATTCATTGACTCACAATGCTGAATTAAATTCTTGTTACAAGAATAGCTACATACAAAAGATCAACATTCTGTCCAAGGAAGATTTATTTCTAACCATCTTTACACCATATCAACAGAGGTTGAGCATCAGTTCTATGATTCCTTCGGATTCCAAAATGATTAGCTTTTAAAGAATTATGCCCTGCTTTAGTGACAGAGTACGAATAGTTGACCATTGACCAGCTCGACATTGACCAATCGAGCTCTAGCTGGTCAGCTACAAGCCTCATGTTGTGTGCATAATTTACAAATGTATATGTCGTTAAAATATATCTGCAAATTATTTCAGAAATTAAATATTGATTTTCTTTAATATATGGTTATATCAACCTGATTTTATTACTGGTATTCACTTAATTAATCTCATGGTGTTCAATCGTCCTTATGTCCACACCCGTTCAATCTCAACTGCTTTTCGAAACCGAAACTAGTAGGACCAGAACCCCAGAAAAGCGGTGCTTCGAACGGACGCTAAAAACTATAAATCAAGCCATTTAGTCTTTTACAGTCAGCAGTGGATCCAGCAGGATACTATATCGTGGGAAAATAAACAGTATTGCGTATACATAATCTTAAAATTGCATGAACAGCTAAGGACCGAGAACGATATTAAAACATAATTAGGGAACATCAATTTATATTTAGGGAAATTCGTGATGTTCTACTACTTTTTTCGAGTTAGCTCAAATTGAAACTTCTTCAGTTACACAGAATTTAAACGCCAGATCTCAATGTGATTTTGGCGAGCATCGCCCACCCATTTTCACCATAACTGCATTCTTTTATGCAATTATCTTCATCACAGCAACATCTCTAACGCAATTACAGAAAAAAAATGTAGTTGCAAAGGCAAAAAACAGCAAGCTCTGTCTGATACATTCTCGAATAATAAGTAATCAAGATTATTACAGCAACATCTCGGATCAATATCGTATCACTAGAATCAGTACCGACAGCAGCATTACCAGAAACATCGCTATCATCACCAGAATCTCTGACATGTGGTTAATGTTTTATCTACAAGATATTCCCCCACCCCATATAGGTACTCACCATACAACCATATGCCAGGCGTACACAAGATGTTGTCTGTCTGTCTGTCTCTCTCTCTATATATATATATGTATGTGTGTGTGAGTGTGAGTGTGTGTGTGAGTGTGTGAGTGTGTGTGTGTGTGTATGCATACATATGTGTATGTATGTAAGCATACGTACACACACATATACTTGCATGAATAGGTACAGATATTACTTAAACTCTAAATGTGTATTTTGATGTATACGTACACGAGTGTGTGTACGTGCGTATATATGCGCGGGTGCGTGTGTATGTGTGTGTATATGTGCGTTTGTGTGCACATACGTAAACGCAACTGTAGACGAGTGATTAAACATTTCCCTCAACAATCATGATATCCTGAGTTTGATCTCACTGCGTGGCAAAACGGTGTAGATTAACTGTACTTGTAATTCAAAGATCCATAACTGGTGAAGACTTAAGCGAGGAACCAGTAATCACTTCTCACAGAATGTTCAAACAACGCACGAATGGCGGATGTGCAGAGCAGCACGAAATGTAAATGAAGAAATGATACTCTATGATCCTATACCTGATGTTCAGGTAAACGATGACATCAGTTGTTATGGTAACGGAAACACCTGATTTATATATCCTGATTTCTCGATTATTATATTTAAGCCTACACACTACTTCAAGTGCTGAAGACTATGTTATATTACTATTTATAGCTAGAATAGCACCCCACAAGGGTATCTAGGTGCGTTGGGGATTAAAACAAAGAAAAAATATCAAGTTTAAGGCTTTTGAAAATCCATATTAATTTATAAGCATCTTAAAAATCGTATCAATAATTTCTTTTATTATGCGTAAATATGATGAATGAAACAAGCTAAGCAATATTTTTTATATATGCCTTTTAAAATTTTAAATTCTAAAACTGTGGGTTTAAAAAAATTTCCTAGCAAAGTGTATCAGTAATTTATAAAATTGATCTCCACTTTTCTACAAAGTTAAACATTTTTGAGAACTCATTAACCTCGAGTAATTCAGCTGAATTACAGTGTAATGTCAAATGTGTTAAACGAAACTCTCATAAATTTCACAATGTGTCCGCTCCGTAAAACAGACTTCAATACCAACACCATAGTAATAAATCGCTGCGACATTTCGATTCTCCTTAAAACAGCACCCGGTTTAATTCCAGAACCTTTGGTGAGTCCACTCGGTTGCAGACAGATCAATTTGCCCAATTCCTCCTATATCCGCGTTTTCTCTTTTGAAATTATAATATAGATATTCATTCAAATTGGGCATTATGACGACGACAGAATCACAACTTCTGAAGCTTCCATTTGTATTAACTTACACTGACTTTATAATATCCCTGCTCTACATGATTATTATTTTTTTGTCAGGAGGAAAGGTAGTATCTATGATCCATTTACAGGGTCTGTCAAACTGATAGGAGTGCGAGAGGAGGATATCTAACGCATGCAACCGACGCTTAAGGTATTAGATAGTTGTCTTAAATCGGGCGACGGATTAAGTTTAGCTCTTAAGCAAGCCACGGCGTGATTTAAACTCAGAATGTAAAGAACCGAAAGAGTTATTGCATGACGTTCTTACTATTTCACCAACCCATCTTCCTGGGTTGCTAACTCTTTTTTTATCGACCCCGAAAGAATAAAAGGCAAACCTGATCTTGGCAGGATTTTGAGCACAGACTGCTGCGTGTAAGGACAAATATTACAAGACATTATAACCGACGCTTAAACGATTCCGCCTATCCATAACGCCATGTATTCGTTGTTTATTTTCAAAGCTGATAATGGACATTCAGAAATAAAAATTAAGTCGAAGTGATTTATGTTCAGAAATAACCTAACGTATGTATGTTTATTTCTGAATAATATTTATGCCAGTGTACTTATATATCGCCGCGATAACATATTTCACACCATGACAAAGGTAACCACAATATGGCACTGAATGTCTGCCTACACACAGGCACAATCACATGAATGCACGTGCATACGTACACACAAACCTATACACATACGTATTGTTTTCAGATCAACAAAAAATCGCAAAACAAATATATTTCTAATGGCGGACATCATTAGTGTTTTACGTATTAAACTTGATTGCAGCCGGAAGTTGCCAATATCCTCCACTGATTAACAGGAAGAACGAATAAAGATGATATTCTTCACGGCCTCGTTTAGGTGGCTGACGTATATAATAAAACAAACATTGTAAGATTATTAATGTAATGGTTTGAAGAGATAATCACAGAATTGCAGGAGAATTGTAGTGAAGAGAGTGAACGGGGGTTTAGAAGAAGAAAGAAAGAAACGAAGAAAAGATATCACTACTACTGCTACTACTACTACTACTACTACTACTACTACTAGTAGTAGTAGTAGTAGTAGTAGTAGCAGCAGCAGTAGTGGTGGTAGTAGTAGTAGTAGTAGTAGTAGTAGTAGTAGTTAGTAGTAGTAGTAGTAGTAGTAGTGGTAGTAAATAAAAAATAAGGTGAATGTGAGATAGGGGAAGAGATGTTATTGTTCCATCAGAGCCCAATCAGGGATGAAAAGCGTTCTCGCCAAGACTATTCCATCTATTTCCAGACGAAATGCCTCTAAGACTACATTATTCCATGTATCAAGAGGATGGCATGTCATTTTAAAAACATTCGACTGCTATTTATTACAAATCAAATTGAGTGATTGGGCAGAGAGGCTTCCATGGTGGTTTTGTCCCTATAAGGGTTGCTAACCTGTGTATCAGTAATATACTGAGATCGATTTATTGAAGAAACCAACTCTACTGTTATTATGATATTTATAAATTGGGTTCAAATTCCGTCGTGGTCGACTTTTCCTTTCGTCGATAAATAAGTACCAGTTGAACATCATTAACTTAATTTCTCCCTTAAAGCTGTTGGCCTGGTGGCAAAATTTCAAACAATTATGATATACATAAATAAATGAATATGAAATAATAAGAAATAAATAGTAAACATGGCGGTCTTTGACTAAGTTTGCGATAGGGTTTCATGCATGTAATTGCTGTGATCAAAAGAGGATATCCAAGCAATTTACAACAAAAATCTCCTTCTTGGATAAAAGGGTTTAAAATGAAATAAAAAAAAAATTAAATGGACTACATCAAGAGAAATAACTCCAATAAAATCAAAGGATTGAAATTTAGAACAACATCAGACAATACAGATTGGAGTGGATTTGACTAAAAGAACTTTGTTGTTGTTGTCACTGCTGCTGCAGCTCAGCCTATTATCTCGAAAAGAAAAATGAGTGATGGTGGGAGATAAGATGCTTTGGTTACTTGCTTTGTATTGACCTGGAGTTAAACAGCATCATACACACAGTGTATATGAGATTGCGGAGAAAATTACGTACTTCCCTCCTGCATCTTGCAGCTCACCTACGACGGACCGGCGTCCCGTCCAGGCGGGGAACCTAAACGCCAAGGAAACCGGGAAACCGGCCCTAATGAGGCAGGCGTGGCTCGAGAAGGAACAAACAACAACAAAACAACAACATTGGCGATATTCTACACTTTAGTGTACATTTATCATATAAAAGGCATTTTTCAGTTTTAAATGTGAACAGAAGCAGAAATAGAGGAATCTCTGTAAACTAGTTAGTTAAGTGATTTTGACAGCGATGTCGATAAGATTTTATTAGGGAAAGTTCAGAAAGCTTTGGAATCATTAAAAATAATAAAGCTGTATGAACAGAAGAAATCCCAGCGAGCTTGTTAAATCTGCGAGCGGAAGCTCTGAAAACAGCACTACTTAACCCATGTAATACGATCTAATCTAGTGAGAACATACCAGAAAAGGGGTCATTTGAATCTGCCCAAAAAATTGGTTTTAATGATTCTTCAAACAAGAGAGCGAAATCTTTCTCCTTATGGTGTCTAACAAGCTGCTTTCAGTGGTTGTGTTAAAGAGGATGGGGGAAGGCAAATAACATGATTTAAAAGATCGAAAACCCGGATTTCGCTGAGAAAGATCACATATTGATATTGTATTACACGATGCATAATTAAAAGGAAATATCAAATATGGGTGGAGGCGGGACCGAGTGGTAAAAAAGCTCGCCTTGTAACCACAGTGTTTCGCCGTTCAGTTTCAGTGTGCGGGTCGTTGAGCAAGCGTCTTCTACTATAGCCCGGATCAGCCAATGCCCCACGAGTGAATTTGTTTGACGGGAATTGAGGAAGCTCCTCTCTCTCTCTCTCTCTCTCTCTCACACACACACACACACACACACACGCACATACATATGTTGTATATCCATTAATGTTATGACGCCTGGAGAAATGAATTAATGATTATGATCAACCAAATACCCACGGATGATTACAGTGGACTACACTGTAATCATCTCAGGAATACGGATTATGATCTTAAGAGTCATGTGATATGTGGAAACGCGCGTAGTGACGCATTAAAAGCTTATTAATTCCGTCCAAGAATTATTGCTTTTATTGTTTATATATATACTTTATTTGAAATCAGCAGAAATATAACAAAAGCTGTTACTCGGAGTTTCACATTCCCGTTCGTCGGACCCTAACCCTAACCCAAACTGTCCAACGACCGGGAACGTGAAACTTCGAGTAACAACTTTTTGTTATATTTCTGCTGCTTTTAAATAAAGCATATAACTGTACCTCTGGTATTTGAGTAGTCTTTTGTCCATCTAGTTTCACATTTATGTGCCTACTCCGGTATATATATATATATATATATATATATATATATATTTTTTTTTTTTTTTTTGCTTGTCTTGTTCCTGGTTTGTGTCTATGTGTTTCGTCTCTCTATGTGTTCGACGTCTTTTTGGTGTCCTGTACACATATATGCGTGTATATGTACATGTAGAGGTAGGTACGTACATATATGTTTATATATATGCATATGTTCTATTTTATTAACATATTATACGACTAAACGCACGCACCCTATTAAGTAAGATTGTTCTGTTTATCAAGTTAGCCTTGATATTAACTCTCACGCGACTCTGCATCTTTCCTTCTTTCTCTCCCATTCCCTTTTTCGTCTTTTTTTCCCTCACTTAACTTGTCTCTTCCTCTCTCTCTCATTCTTCATTCTCTCTCTCCCTTTCACCATTCTTCATGGTCTCCTCGCACCATTCCCCTTCTTCTCTCTCTTCCTCTTGCTCCTCCTCCCCATTCCCGTCATCCATCTGCGACGATACTTCCGTCGTAACTGCTATCCTGTCCTTTCTCGCCCGCCTTGTAAGGCTTCTGGTCGACAAATTTTCCCTCTCTCGTCTTCCACGATAATCCAGCGTTTGCAATACTTTTTCGTCTGGCGTTAACAGCCCTTCTTATCTTGTTCTCCTTGTCCTGTCTCTCACTGTTATATATTTATTTTTCCACTGTTTATATATATATTTTTTACTGTTTATATGTTTGTACTGTCGTTACCGTCTTGCTTTTTTTTACCCCTCTGCGAAAAGATCTCAGAATTTTAATTGATTTGCTTTTCGCGGGAAGGAATTTTTCTTCGAAGTATACGTCTCGCTTTTATCCTTCGAAACGTTTAGTAGATGAAATCTTAGCGACTGAAGAAGGGGATTTTTCGTTGTGCTTATTGTCCTGTATCTCTCCTTTTTTTTTTTTTTTTTTTTTTTTTTTTTGCTTGTCTTGTTCCTTGGTTTGTGTCTATGTGTTTCGTCTCTCTATGTGTTCGACGTCTTTTTGGTGTCCTGTACACATATATGCGTGTATATGTACATGTAGAGGTAGGTACGTACATATATGTTTATATATATGCATATGTTCTATTTTATTAACATATATATATATATACACGTATGAACGTATACACACATACACACACACACACACATACACATACGGACGCTGGGTCATAGTGCTAGTGTTAGTGCTATACAGCTGCGTGCGTGCGCACATACACGCGAGTACTGTCCAAATCTCCGACCAATCACATACAGCTAGCTGGCATTCAATTGGCGTATCAAATTTCGAGCATTTTGATTGGATTTTGGATAGAAGATTCGCAAAAAAGGCACTTCTTTATTTAATGGTTTTGCGGGGTGACTGAGGAAATGTAAAGATATGCACGACCACCCTTGGACGGTTTTGAATGACCATAGAAAGTGCGAGCCCTCTAACTGAAAAATTGTGGATTTGTATAAGGGATACACACACACGCACACACAGACAGACATTTTGCCGTTTATATTTACAGAGATGCCTCGTTAGCACCAGCAAATAATGAAAGCGTGTGAAATGTTATAATCGATTGAATCCGCGACAGTATCTGACTATCACATTTTCTGATATAGGCACAAGGCCTAAAATCTGGGGGAGGGAGTTAGTCGATTACATTGATCCTAGTACTTGACTGATACTTTATTTTATCGACCCCTGAGAGATGAAATGCAAAGTTAACCTCAGCGAAACGAACGTAATGAATCAATGGATCTTGAGGCGGCGGGAGGGAAAGAGGGACTTTCGAACATGATGGAACAACTCCACCCTCCCGTCGTAAACAAAAAGAAAAAAAGGAAGAAGAAAAGCGGGGCATCGACGGCGGTTGCTGGTGCACCGGCGGCATGTTCCGAAACCCCTTCGGTGGAACGTGTTCCACCGGATGGGTGGGGAGAAGAAGGCCCCTCCAAGTGGAAATGATGAAGAATATGTGATCTTCTATCTCAGGGGAGGGGCTATAGAGAATTATATAGAAAGTTCCTTTAATAGTCGGGACCTGATAGACTCGACTTGTATTCCAGAGTGGTCTCCGCAGGTGGCTGCTCGGGTACTGGAAGAAAGAAACCTCTAACATATAATGGATTCCGTCTTAATGGAAGAGTACAGATCTTGTTTATGGGCCCTAACTTGCGGCTGCTGGAATACCTGCAGGAGGCAAGAAAGTTTATTAAGGACTCATTTGTGCAATAGGTTTATCGCCTATTAAATTGTTTATAAGAACAATGTTTTAGAGAAGCAAAAGTCGGCGGGCGCTTTTCGTCTTCTCCCATCCTTATCATCCTTGTATCATTATCATTCATTTCATTAATGTCCTTGTCCAGCCTGCAAGCTATGTTCTGCTTTTATGGCAAATTCGATAAAATAAAGTACGTATACATGACAACACGCCTCTTAACTGACTGACTCTCTCTCTCCTCTCTCTCTCTCTCTCTCTCTCACACACACACAAACACACACACATACATAAATGTATACAGACGTACATACAAAAACACACGTGTGTGTGAGTGACTGACTACAAATACATAGAACTGAACACGGCGCACAAAAAGTAAATAAATAAAACATTTTTATAGAAATTAATGAAGTGTGCGGGTTCAAGCGAAAGAATGCCTATATATATATATATATATTATATATATATATATATATATATAATTATTACATTATATAAAAGGGCTTAGTAAAATAAATTACTTTGCCGCATACTGAACTCATTAGAAATAGCAGCTAAAAAAACTTTTTAAAACTATTTCTAATACTTAAAGAAAACCTCTCTCATATACACTATATGAGAGAGGTTTTCTTTAAGTATTAGAAATAGTTTTAAAAAAGTTTTTTTTAGCTGCTATTTCTAATGAGTTCAGTATGCGGCAAAGTAATTTATTTTACTAAGCCCTTTTATATAATGTAATAATTTGAATTCGCCTTAAATGGTCCCTTTGCATTCTGAACACTTGGTGAAATTGATTAATTAATTAATTTTACCCTCAATTGTTGAAATTATATATATATAATATATATATATTTTGGGGGTGGGGACGCCACATGTTGAATTGCAAAATTTTAATGTGATATTTATGAAATCAAACCTGAAGGGTATGTGTTTATATTATAGAGCGAGTGTGTATCTTTATATTAGAGAGACAGTGTGTGTTTGTGAGAGAGAGAGAGAGAGAGAGAGAAAGAGAGAGAGAGAGAGAGGGGAACATTGCAAACGATGAATGAAATAAACTTGAAATGAAAAAATCGTATACATGCATATATATATATATACATATATATATATATATTGTTGTATTTCGGAATGGTCATTTTGCCAATTTAGCACGACTTCACATAAAAAATCTTGCACAACAAATATATATATATATATGCCACAGAACCTCCAAAAACTAGGCACCAATATCTCTATATCTAAGCATTATCCAAACCCAATTAGGTTACCAATGAAGAAAACCAAATAATACCAATGCGATTCCCACAAACTATAAATCCACAAGCGCTCTCAACTCTACAAGAATGAAGGACAACTCAGAATAACGAGGCTAAAATATAAGAAATTCACAATGGCGCATATGTGTATTCCCATGCATACATACATAAGTCAAAAATGATCTGCACTTTCTGGCATTACAGTGTAGGCATGGCTGCTCCTCTAGCAATGTGTATCAAAGAAGAACAAAGAGTAGTGGTCCGAGAGATGGTCATGGTGAACCCGTTCACCATGACCATCTTTCCAGCTTACTGAATCTTCTTGTTAGTGGTGGAGGTTGACTGGCGTCCTGCGCCCTCTTCGTGCGTCACCCTTGTCCGGCCACTTTTAAACTTCTCGATCCACTCATACACACTGTCCCCTTATCGTGCTAAAAGCTTCCGATGAAATTTCAGCAACTGACACTCCTTCCGATGTTAGAAATCGGTTCACTGCTCTTTGTTCTTCTTTGGTGCTCATTGCTAATGGAGCGGCCATGCTTACATTGTAAAGCGAGAAAGAAAATAACGCGAACAGGCTCAAACTTCCATCACATGACCACAATAGTACCAACTATAAGGACGCATGCTCAGAAGGCAGTGTGACAATAATAAAGATATGTTATGGTGAAAGTGCAGATAAGTTTTAACACTCACACACGCGCACGCACACACACACACACACACACACACACACACACACACACACACACACACACACACACACACACACACACACACACACACACACACACACACACACACACACACACACACACACACACATGTTTCCATTCGTCGAAACAGAGTGTTAGCTAACAATTTATAGATATATTATATATAGTGCATTACAATATTGAAATGAAACACTTTTAAAACACACCAGTAATTAAATAATTAAATATAGCGTAAATATAGGTGAATAATTGGCAGCCGTTACAACGTTAGACACAATGCTTCGCGGTGTTTGGCCCCAAACTCTGAACTCATTCGTCGAGGTCAACTCTGTCGTGCGGGACCGATAAAAAAAGGTATCAATGCAAGGCGGTGGAATTGTGGAACAGTAAGAACGCCTTGTGGTAATTGTTCCGGCTCGTTTGAGTTCTGAGTTCAAATCCTGCAATGGGTTGTAGACTTAAATTGTCGCCGACACATTGAGCACCTTTAGCATAGTCCATTCTGTTACAAATATTCGGGATAAGTTTCCAATTGGAGTATCACTACCTCCCTTCCTCTCAGCTGACTCGGAAGCCCCGTAACATGGATGCTGTTTCCTTCCTCAATACACACACACACACACACACACACACACACACATATATATATATATAATATATATATATATAATATATATATATATATAATACATGTGTGTGTGTGTGTGTATGTATACAATATTATATATATATATATATATACACACACACACAAAGTATGGGGACTTACAGGACTTTTACTCACATGGATCTACGCAGGATTGCACATAAGGACTTATGCACTTATTTATACAACATCAGAAAGTTGAACAATGAAATTTTACGCTTCTTTTCCTTCTCTCTCTTCATCATATTCCCTTACTTCTGTCCGCTATGTCATCATTTCAGTAATCTATTCCTTTCTCATTTCCCTATTTGTCTCTGATGATGGAATTTCCCATACTCTGGGATATCCCAGAAACAACTGTAAGGCTTTGAATTTTTTCCAATAATAAGGTATATGACTTGATATGTTTACCTTGCCTTAATGTTTGTTGTCCTCTTTAACTATTATATATATATGGTGTGATTTTTGCTACACAGGTATCGGTTAAATTTTGAATAATCCGTAACAAGATAATTCATTTATCCATTTCATTAAATATATATATATATATATATATATATATATATATATATATATATATATATATATATACACACACACACAAAGTATGGGGATTTAGTTCACAGATGATCTAAACAATTAAGTATGTTAGGTAAGTGCTGTAATGGATTACTAGGGCTCCAAGGTTATAGCCGAGATGGTAGTTATGGAGCCATTGCAGATTTCCGACGCACCGGATATATAATCGTTAAAGAGGACAACCAACATTAAGGCAAGGCAAACATCTCAAGTTGTATACAATATTATTATTAGAAAAAAAATTCAAATCCTTACAGCTGTTTCTGGGATTTCCCCGAGTATGGGATATTCCGACATCAAAGACAAATAGGGAAAAATAGAGAAAATAAGAATGGTATTATATCCGCAGCATCGGAAATTATATATATACGTATATGTATATATATATATATATATATTCAATTCGAGGATATCAGGTTCTCATTAGGGATTAAATAATCCACAAATTTCACTGGTTAATCACTATCATATAAGGAGAAAGTCTCGACGATATGTTAGGGCCTATTATTGTAATACTTATTGTTAATAATGAAAGAAAGAAAATGGAGAATTATGGATGTATAATTAATATATTTGTATGGTATTACGAGGTTGAAAGTTTTTTTTATAAAAACAATACAAATATCTTATAAACTATAAATCTAAAAAGAAAATTTTTGCCATCTGACATTTCTTTTTTAGAGCTTTATAATTTATTTGTATTGTTTTTAATAAAAAACATTCAACCTCTTAATTATACATCCATAATTCTCCATTTTCTTTCTTTCGTTGTAATATATATATATATATATATATATATATATATATATATATATAGAGAGAGAGAGAGAGAGAGAGAAGAGAGTAAGGAGACAGTAGACAGATAAATCTGTCTATTTGTCTGTTTGTTTGTGTGTCTATCTATCTATCTATCTATCTATCTATCTATCTATCTATCTATCTATCTATCTATCTGAGTAGATAGATAGATAGATAGATAGATAGATAGATAGATAGATAGATAGATAGATAGATAGATAGATAGATAGATAGATAGATAGATAGATAGATAGGTAGGTAGGTAGGTAGGTTAGTGAAGCTGAAACGCCTGGACACATACTCACACACTTACACACACACATACACAACAAGAATACACAATCTAAAGGAAAACGAAATCCTCCAAACGAAATCGTTGACGGATATCATCGCTAGACACACAGGATCTGATACGTAAGGGGGGAGAGAGAGAGAGAGAGAGAGAGAGAGAGAGAGAGAGACAGAGAGGGAGAGTAAAAGATATGAATTCCTCATACAGTCGACACATTCGAGACTGTCTTTAACATATAGAACCAGACAAACAACGACAACAACATCAACAACGGCGGCAGCAGCAGCAGTAAGATTTCATTTCCTCGTATCACATTCTTTATCACACACTTAGCCGTGTGAGAAAAAATTATCTGACATAATGTGTAAAGGTGGCTAACTATGTATATACATTTATATACAATGTACGCATACAGACTGACAGTGTATGTAGAGTGTGTATGATGTATAAACTTAGTAAACCTTCATGTTGTACATGTTTTAACATCTTTTGGTATTTGTGTGTGAGCGCGCACATGTGAGCAATCTCGAATGTCTATGCTTGAATGCGTATACGTAGGCATGCATGCACGTTTGCATTTATGTCTGTAAGCATATATATATATATATATATATATATTATATATATATATATTATATATATATATGTGTGTATAATTAGTGCATATGTGCATGCATGTAAGCATATGTGCATACATGTGTACATGTATAAGCCTGTCTTATGCGCTAGTAATGGTGCCTTTTCACATCTCCTCTCTCTCTCACACTTTCCCGCTCGTTTTCTCCATGAAACAAACCAACAAACCGCCAATGCCATGTATCATACATCATCAAGCAATTTCTTCCTTCACGTTCTCGTTTTCTCTATCTTCATTCTGTCTTTCTTACATCATCCCAAACTCAACCGAATGTCTCTTTAATGCACACTCTCTCTGTCTGTATGCCTGTCTGTCTGTCATCTCGCTTTCTCTCGTTTGTCTATCATTTTTCTTTCATTTTTGCTCATTGTTAGTCTGTCTGTCTGTCTGTCTCTCTCTCCCTCTCTCTCTCTCTCTCACACACACACACACACACTCTTACAGTCATGCATGCATATACATATACACGTCTGCTACCACATCACTCCAGCCTCTCTCTTTTTTCTAATTTCCAAAGAATCTTCTGTACACTCATACCTACCTTTTCTCTCTCTGTCTCTGTCTCTCTCTTTCTCCTTCTCACTCTCTTCCTTCTATTTTCAGACTCTTTTGTTCTTTTCTCTCTCCCACTCCTTCTCATTCCTTCTGACACTTTCCCCAATCAAAGCGAATGTCCCTTTGAGACAAACCCACGTATTCACGCAACATAAACTCACAGACTCAGAAACACAAATGTACACAGTCTCACACAAACTTTACATATCGTAAAATTAAACGTATCTCTCTCTTTCTCCCTCTCTCTATCTATCTACCTATTTATCTAGCTATACACACACTCGTATGACGACCGTTAGACGCGTATGACCATCACTAGTAGGTTATCTTGTTTGGGGAGGTGGGGTTGCTTTTTCTACTTTTTTAAAATCAGTACCATAGTACCCACAATCCTCTTCCTCCTCCTCTCTTCTTCCTCGCTGTCGTCGTCGTCATCATCATCATCATCATCATCATCATCATCATCATCATCATCACCACCACCACCACCACCATCATCATCATCATCATCATCATCATCATCATCATCATCATCATCATGATTTAACGTCCGTCATCCATGCTGGCACGGATCGGACGATTTGGCAAGAGCTGGCAAACAAGAGGACTGCACCATCAACCACTGTCTGGTTGGCATGGTTTTCGCGGCTGAATGCCCTTCCTAATGCCAACCACTTTACAGTGTGAACTGGGTGCTTTTTACGTGGTATCAGCACCAGCGAGTTGTGTTTGGCATAGTTTTTAACGGGTTATAACCTGGTTTGCATTTATTGCGGCAAATGTGACATTCATTTTTATGCGTTACAGTCAAGTGCTAGTTCGGTACAGAACCCCGATCGCGTACTTTTGTGTGCCTTGCAAGTTCCGACCGACCAGAAAATTCTCTACCACTTAAATTACATAATGGATTAGCTGCTTGAAATTGGTTCTATTCAACCTCAGACCTTTTAGCGTGCTTGCGTAGGTGACTTGTGGGGCTAGCTCTGGAGAGGCATACTCGCTCACATTCACAACACTCAAAGCGTGGGACCCATATATATAATATATACACACATATACATGCTACACACACACATGCACGCGCGCACACACACTCACACGCGCGCACACACACTCACACACACGCACACATGTATATATCCCTTTAATTCTCACACTGTTGAACCCCTCCTAGTTCCTATATCTTACCTTCTGTCCCCTGTCAACTATATTATATCATGTATCACATCAACAAAGAATGTTCTCAGTGCTTTTTGCTGTTGTTGTTGTTGTTGTGTTGAAGTACGCATATGTGGAGCAGCAGAGCACCCTCGCAGAACAGAACCTGTGATCCGATTGTGTTTAACGTATGTCTGGTAAGAGGGACAGAGGAGAGAGGACCCGGCTTTAGTAATTGCATTAAACGTTGTCTTTTTGAAATGAATAAATACAACAAATTCATGTCCCAAGCATCAATCCGCTGTTATCTAACTGTGTGTCGAGTCGATTTAAGAAGTTATCTTCATCAACGTTCCCATCTCCATCCCACCTATCCTCCTCCTTATCCTCTTCGTCTTTATCATCATCATCCTCATTATTATCATCATCATCACATAAGGCAGCGAGCTGGCAGAAACGTTAGCGCGCCGGGCGAAATGCTTACCGATATTTCGTCTGCCGCTACGTTCTGAGTTCAAATTCCGCCGAGGTCGACTTTGCCTTTCATCCTTTCGGAGTCGATTAAATAAGTACCAGTTACGCACTGGGGTCAATATAATCGACATAATCCGTTTGTCTGTCCTTGTTTGTCCTCTCTGTGTTTAGCCCCTTGTGGGTAGTAAAGAAATAGGTATTTCGTCCATCATTATGCTCTGGAATCAATGTAATTTCAGGCCTTAGGCCTTTAGTAGAAATTCTTCTTCTTTTCCTCCTCCTCCTCCTCCTCCTCCTCCTCTCCTT
>NW_021833525.1:27500-28603 GCF_006345805.1 Octopus sinensis | reverse complement strand
AACACACACATGAGCTCTCTCTCTCTCTCTCTCTCTCTCTCTCCACACTTTCTCCCCATTCACACACTTCTTTTTATCCCTTTAGCATTCATCACCCTCTTGTACTATCTTATATCCCTCCCCACCACTACACACTCAATAACACTGTAAAATGGTCTAAACCTTTTCACAGGAACTTAGTTGGATTGGAAAACCCCACTAGAATGGGAGAAAGCGCTAATATATGATCTATGATATAAGTTATATGATGTATAAAAACATGTAATATACAAATAAATATCTGTAAATATAAAACCATCCGAATTTCTGAGTATATATACATATATATATATACATATACATATATATAAACACATATACATATATATATATATACACATATACATATATATATACACATACAGTTGCGGCCAAAATGTTCAGAACAGCATTGTTTTCGTCAGAAAAGTAGGTATAAGTTTTTAGTAAAGTTGTTTTATATTCTATAATTTTCACAGACAATAAATACGATATCATTTGTTATTGTCTGAGATTTTGGTGTAATTTGAGAGGATAATACAAAAGTTATGAATGATTTACTGATTTACTGCAAAACCCATGGCGGCCAAAAGGATCAGAACGGTTGGTTTTACTCCATGTTTTAGTATGTTTAACCGTCGAACTCTAATGTTTTGAATTTGTTTACGTGATGGTTCATTTACTAAACATTAGTAAGAATATCTGCAGTGTACTTTGTTAATATAATGCCACTTACTCCGTTACCAATTCGTCAGCAGATTATTAAGCTTCGAAAGAAGGATAATTTAAGTATTAGATCTATTGCAAAGATTGTTAACAAGTCAAAAAGTGTTGTTCACGGTATTCTTAAGGTCTACGATGATTGTGGTTCGTGTGAAGCAAGAAAGTCTATAGGTAGGCCAAGAAAAACCACCAAAAGAAAAGATCGTGCTATGGTACAGTTGGTTAAAAAGGACAGATTTAAAACTGCTGTTGCTGTTTTTCGGGAAAAGAGCATTGTACTGAAGAAAACTTTATCTCGAAAAACTGTGTCTCGTCCTTTAGTTGAACATGACCTAAAAGCAAGAGCACCTGCAGTGAAGCCA
>NW_021833525.1:12500-17500 GCF_006345805.1 Octopus sinensis | reverse complement strand
GGAACGGAGTGGATAAAAACCGTGCTGCTCGCCGTGAAACTTATGCAGCCCGGATCTTTATCTACTTTATTCCTTAATTCTTGGATATATATATATATATATATATCTATATATACACATACAAAATGGGGCAAGAACGCAAAACATCCAGACAGCTAGGTGATACAAAAAAAGGGGACAACAAAACATCCAGATAGACGATACAAAGAAAACAAGGACGGGTCATTCCGAGTTTTCTCTCCTCAGTCGAGTTCCAGATTATCTTTGCAATTTCGGCTGGTTATATATATATATGTGTGTTTATGCGTGTACATATATATAGCACGAAAAACGGCAAAAGGTAGGCGTGTGGGTGGGTGTGTGTACCAACTCCTTCGTTTTCAGGGGACTCACTGAGTGCTCTTGGGCTTTTACTTCTATTTCAAATCTGGCCTCTACTGTGCCATAAGTACAGTCCCTCGCTGTATACTTTATGTCTTCCCATATGGGAGCGAGACATTTTTCAATTTTGCACTGCTCAAAGTGCTTCAATTTCTTTGTTGAAGGACAGTATGATTTGAAAACAACTGTCCTTCTTTTCAATTTTTCAACACGAGGGTGAGGGTGATATTTTTATATCACCCCCCCCACTCTTCTTTCATTTTTTTCAAAAAGCTGGGAGAGCTTTTCCTTTGGTAGTTCGACGTTTTCAGTAGCCACCGCGGTAACTGCTGAAAATTTCTTAACTGGCTCTTCCAGTGAATTTTTCTATGAAATTATTTCGACCGACATATTCGTTCGAAATAAATTTATACACAATTTAATCCCAGAAAACGGGAAGCCTATAATTTTTTACTTTTTTTTCCCCTCTCAAAGAGGACAACAGTTCAAATCCCTACCCCGCTGGGGGGGGGGGCGGGCGAGACGTAACAACAAAGCTTATAACGGTCGAAATTAAATTTTTCACACAATAATAAAAATACGGTATCCCAAAAAACGGGAAACCTATGATATGTTTTTTTTTTCTCTTTTCTTCACAACGAGGACAACAGTTCAAATCTCACCACCGCTACAATAGAGCCTACAACGGCTAAAATTAAATTTGTCACACAATAATAAATTGATTATCCCAAAAAACGGTAAACCTATATTTTTTATCTCTTAATGAGGATGACAGTTCAAATCCCACCCCCACTGGGTGGGGAGGTACGACAATAAAGCTTACAACGGCTTTAACAAGTTCAGTATTTCAACAATTCACACCTGCAAAAATGGCTTTACACAAACAATTACTTTCTCCCGTCACCGGGAAAAAGCACAAAAATTTTCAAAGTTTAACAGTTCAACAATGTTCAACAGTTCGAAAATGTTCAGCAATAACTAATTCCAACAGAAAAATAATCCAACGTTCAACAAAATGTTTGACTCACGGCCAAAAAAACACGTCTAACCACGAGACACATAAGCAAGCTATTTTTATTCATTAAATTTGCCATGTAGGCAGCACATAGATAAGGTAGCTTTGCGGGCTGGACATAGACATTGATGAAGCGAATGATTACGAATTAAAAATGATAAAGATGGGAGAAGACAGAAAGTGCCTGCCGACCCTCTGCTTCTCTAAAACATTGTTCTTTGAAAACACATATACAGAGGTATTAACCCTCTTACAATTTAAAATACAATATATTTGGACTAAAAAGTCCACACAATTATAAAACACAATTTATACACAAATTGGAGGCGATAAATATCTACAACCCTTCCCCGAGTAATTTTCTTGCAACTTGCAGGCATTCCTGCAACCGCGAACCGAGGCTCCAAAAAAGAATTCTATAATTCTCGTTTTTATACGAGTCAATTGTAACATCACAGTACTTTCTTTCCAGCACCAGAACAGCCACCTGCGAAGGCCACTCTGGGTTGTCAATACAAGTCGGGTCCTGAGAGACCCGACTATCCATATCATTCTCAACGAAACTGTCAATAGCCCCACCCCTGAGATAGCAGAACATATATTCTTCACCACTTTCACTGGGAGGGGTCTCAACTCCTTCGCTTGGTGGCACACATCCCACTGACGAGGTTATCTTCTTCCTCCCCTCCGGTGGCACACATCCCACCGAAGAGGTTTCGGGACATGCTGTCGCCGGCAGTGCCCCGTTTTTCTTTTTTTTCTCTTCTTTTTTCCTTTTACGACAGGAGGGTGGACTTCCTCTGGCATCTTCGGAGGACACCCCTCCCCCTCCGCCGTCTCAGGATCCATCGGTGGGCAGTCATTGTTGCCCACCTTCTTTCTTTTCTTCCCCTTTGTTTTCGAGGAGGTTACCTCCTCCTCGATTTTTTCTTCCACTGGGGGAGCAGGGGACACCTTTTCAATTAACTGTTCCAAGACATTTGCCTGGTCCCTACCAAAGTTCTTTATATGACCCGATTCCATGCACAGCTGACACTTGGGGTACGTCCCTCAACCATCACCGGGTACCTGGACCCGGCCAATGTTAAAAAATCTGGTAAAACCAGATCATAGGCTGATTGGGTCCATAGGGTCAAAATTGCTTTTGACCCGACCAATCAACCGCAGGCAACATTTTTACATTTAAGAGCCTGGCAGGACCGCCACCCAGGCCCCGACGTATAGTGTCTTCTATGCACTCGGCCTCTATACCGGGTGGCAGCCCACACGCCCAGGCTCTTGTCAACTTTCTGCCCCCATAAGTAGGGAGAAACAAAACTTTCTCCCCCTCCAAAGGCATGCTCGCAAAATCACGAGCTTCCGCTGGAGTGTCAAAAAGTACACACACAGTTCCATACTTCACATCCCTGCGGATAAACTTAACAGTTGGCAGATAGTCTGCCAACTCCTCCTCAATTTCTTCCTCAGAGAAGACCTTAATGGTGTCAAGGACCCTGGAATAGGTCCTTAACACCACCGTTCTCTCCGTATAATTTTTCAACCATTCTTTGGGGGACAGAATTTGCCACTCCAAAGCGGATTTCACAGTTGCCATGTTGATAGCCAAAACAAAAATAAAAATCCACAAACAAAAATAAAAATGTTCAAATGAAAGTCTATAAAGAAACTCAAAAAAGATCAGAAAGACAGACAAGAAAAGAAAGAGCGAAAGAAGATAGTCCAAAATGGCAACACAACACATAATTCTGCTACTCTGGTAGTCCTCCGCAGCACAAATAGTGTTCCGTCCAACTCTGGCTGTACTCCTATCCTTTATGGTAAAACTCCACTTGAAAGGGCATAAACACAGTCATAGAAATTTCAAAAAAATTTCGGAGTGGCACACCTCCCGAAAACACACACAATTCTCACTAAAATGTGAGTCTTTTAGTACGACTACCGTCAAAGAAATGTCTGGAACTCAGTGGAGACCCATGTTCGAAAAAATAATAACCATACGGACAACAGACTTCACTAAGCTCCCAAAACAACAAATACCTTCTTCCCATCAATACCTATCAATTTTTCACGTACGACGTGACTTCCACCGCGACGAAAAACAACGCGACAGCTTAGTAGCAGTAAGCGAGCTACTTTTATTCACATAGTTTGCCACAAGGGCAGTACACAGAGTAGCTGCGGGCTGGACAGACATTAATGTGATGAGGATGATAACGACAAAAATGCATAAAAATTGGTGGAGCACTGGCGTCCGCCGACCGATAACCCCTCGAAAACACTGTTCAATTTTAAAATTCAAAGATAAAACAAAAATTCACCTTTCATTAATCTTCCTCGTCCGAGCCTCCAAGTAAGTTTCCTGCCACCTGCAGGAAAGCCTGCATTGGCAGGCCCAGACGGAGTGACACAAAATCCTCATTATTGCAGGTCATCCTGACCTCAATCAATTCTTCCTGGGTAATGACCTCTGCAGCCACCTGCGGAGGCCAACTTGAACAGTCTATACAGACTGAGTCATATCGTTCTCGGTCTAGAAGACTGTCCAAGTACAGCTCAACAGACCCTCCCCTGATGTAGAAAAGGAAAAGTTCCACCTCTTCCTCACGGGGAGGGGCCTCAATCTGCTCTGTCAGTGGCATAATCCCCACTGACAGAGCCTCTAGCTCCAGTGGCACACTTCCCACCGAGGAGCCTCGGGTTCGGCGGCACAGCGACATCCGCCGACCGTCTCCCGTTTCTCTTCTTTCTCCTTTTTCTTTTTGTGGTTGCGGGAGTCGGCACACCCGGGAGGTCCTCCTCCTCTCCCGCAACCTGCACTTCTTCTGATGAGCAACCACCGTTGTTCACCTTTCTCTTCCTTTTCGTTGAGGCCGACACCTTGACGACTTCCTCCGTTTCTCCCTGCAATGGGAGAGCGGAGGGCACCTTCACCTTTCCCTGCTCCGGGACCTTACCACGGCCCCGAGGCCAGTCCTTCTTAATGTGGCCTGACTCCAGGCACGAGTGACACTTGGTGGGGCCACCCTCAAGTATGACTGAATACCTTGAGCCAGCCATTCTTAAGAAGTCCGGAAAGGTCATTTCACCTGCCCGGTGAGTGTGAATGCCTCGTCAAAAATTGGTGGAGAAGAAAACAGGTATGGAAACGTATAGCTCTTATGGTCAGGCCTTAAATTTTCATTTGCATTTTTTATGATAAGCGCACTGGTCTTAGGAACAAAGCAAACTGATTCGATTTCTCCAAATGCAATCGATTAGGGAAGAGTGAAATTCTATAAAACATCCCAGGGAGTCTCCATTTCAAGCCTTTGAATTCTACGCAAGCACACACAATCAAATGTACATACAGAATACGCACACACAGATACACGCGCACAGAAACACACAGACGCACACACACATATAAACAGCAATAAAGTACAAAAGCATATATAATAATATATAATAGATATATAGATTATATATATATATATATATATATATATATATATATAATATATATATATATATATATTATATATATATATATATATATATATATATAATATATATATATATATATATATATATATATATAGATATATATATTATATATATAGATAAT
>NW_021833525.1:0-7500 GCF_006345805.1 Octopus sinensis | reverse complement strand
GTTAAACGTGCCAATGTTATCCCCATTTAATCATCAATCACCGACATATCGATTCGAGCAAGTGATCCAAACTGAACAATGAGTGCAAAATTAGCTCATTAGCTAATGACAATCATCTTTCAGCTCTCAGAATACTGAGCCCCCAACAATCGTGTTTTCATACTCTGTAAAACTTAAGTTATTACAATGCTAAATCATCTGTTATTTCAAATATTTAAATTTCACGACGAAGTAATTTTTATATTTCGGATTTCGTTTGTTGCACTTACCTTTATACCTCGTTGGTTATCATGTTACAAATGTTAGGGCTTGGTTCTTTTTATGTTTGTATGATATTATCTGATAGTAATTTGGAGAATGAGTGCGTGTGTATGTAAGTATACAGATGTTTAATTCATATAATTTGTGCATGGGTGTTTGTTCTGAAGCCAAGCTTATTAACTACAGGAGTGGCTTTTCTGTTATAATCGCAAAAAAAAAACGCTTGTTCCTGTAACACTTTGAGGTTTTCCTGTCTGGCGTTTTATATACAACTTTTATTGTAGTAGTGATGCTTTTTGTGGAGTGAATGAGTGGAAGTCACTTAATTTTTAGGCTTTTGTTTTCTTTTGCTTTCTGGGAATTTTTTTTCAGTTCGTAGTTAGTACCCGACAGAGGTGGGGGCAAGCTATACACGTCTTAGTTTTAACAATCGTTAGATAAAGTACTCAAAAGTATATTTTAGAGTATAGCGTCGAGAGAGTAACTTAATAGTAACATAGTGAATCACCAACTTCTTACAAATATATATATGCGCGTATGTATATAAGTACATATATATATATATATATAATATATATATATATATATATATATATATATATATATATTATATATATATAGGCAGAATTCACAAGAAAAACAAAAGTCGAAGACAGGTGGTGTAGACAAAAAACAGATGTATTAGTATAACGCTCGGGAAGTGAAAAGTCTTTAACGTTTCGAGCCTACGCTCTTCCACAGAAAGGAACACAGAAAGAAACAAGGAGGGAAAATAAAGAATGTGTAGTGGCTAGCGATCTATCATGGCGAAGGCCGGACAGAAGAGTCACACAGGAGAGCTAGGAAGAAGGGGAGATAACACATACACACACACGCACACACACGCGCGCGCGCGCGCACACACACACACTCATATATATATATATATATATATAAATTTTTAGTAGAATATAAAAACTTCAGTTGTCAGTAATTTACATCCAGATAAACGAAATCATGTTTCTTATTATTTATAAGACGTGATTGGGCATGATACGTTGTTCCATTCATGTATTTTTTAGGATCAATAAACTCATGTAGATATTAAAATAATTCAAATAAAATCTAAATGAAGACATTCTATTCTAGTATATAATGATGAAATTCGATCATAAGAAACATTTATGCGCGTGTAGATACGTATAATCGCGGAAGATTGAAAATTGTAAATAAAGTTCAGTAATGTGAAGTATGAAAAGTAAAAGTCTGTTAAAAACCCACGGAGTGCCTTCAAATGTAGCTTGTGCTATGTTTGGAAACAAGTGTTTATAGATATATGTAAGCTATAAACGATTACAAATTATGCAATATGTTGTTAGAGGTTTCGGTAATCGTAAGTAATCTCCAGACGTCGAACAAGATATTGACTTCAAAGAACAAGGTCCGTTGAAGACGTGAACTTGTGCAACATCTGACCTTTAAGAGATGTATCCCAGTCAGATGGGAATTCGCTAACGGAAGATTTGAACCGAAACCAACTTGAAGATGGATTTCATCAGTTTGTTTACCTCCAGCTATGCGTGTGCCTCACACATTAGATATTGTAAGTGTGTGTGTGTGTCTGTCTGTCTGTGTGTGTGTGTGTGTTCGACGCTGAAAGTTCACTCCGATGTTATTCACTCACATGTGCACAAGCACACACACATACACACACACGCACGCACAGATGCACACATGCATACAGATAGATGCCCATCCGCGCGCACACACATTCACACATACATACACACACAGATGCACACTCATTCGCACACACACATTTAGACAGATGCACCCTCACACGCACACACATACTCATATAGACAGATGCACACTCGCGCACACACAAACTCATATACATGCAATCATACATACACAACCGTATATTCACACACGCACACACAGACACATATACACACACAAAACACACACATACGCGAAAAACATGTCATGTAAATATGAATGTATTTATGTATGTATATGCGCATGTATGTACGCATATTTGAATTATGCTTGTATGTATAGATGGATAGATTGATGGATGGATTTTTGTGTTTATGCGTGTGTATGTGTGTGTGTGTGTGTATGTATGTATGCGTGTATGTACTCCTCTGCCTTTCATACTATCATTCTTTTTTCAAAATTACACTCACACACTACATGAAGAAAGAGCAGGAAATACTGAAAGTAGAATAGACATAACATACACACACACACACACACACACACACACACACACACACACACACACACCACACACACACACAAACACACACACACACGACATATACCGACTTCATTCATCATCATTCTTAATATATATATATACATGTTATTTTTAATAAGTTAGCCAAAGAGATGACCTTTACAAACCATCCCAAACTAGTGAGATTGATGTGGGTGATGTTCAGTTCAGACATCTGGCGGTTGATATGAATAGAAAACCTTTAATGGAATTTCTAGACAGCTGGTGGTCTTGGAAAAACATGATGGAGAAAATAACTAGAGGTGACAGGAGGGGTAATGATGTCTTCATAGATCGTAAGAGCAGACAACGTTGTAGTAGCAGTAGAATATGCAAAGAGAGTGTACACAGCACATTTATATCTTTTATCTTATACTTGCTTCAGTCATTAGACTGTGGCCATGCTGGGGTAACACGAACAATTTTAGTCGAACTCATCAACTCCAGTACTGTTTTTTTTTTGTAAAGCCTGGTACTTATTTTATCGCTCTCTTTTGCCAAATTGCTAAATTACAAGGACGTAAACTCACCAACACCGGTTTTCAAGCGGTGGTGGGAGACAAACATTTACACAAAGACAGACAGACAGACAGACTCATATTTATGTTACAACGGGCTTCTTTCAGTTTCCGTCTACCAAATCCAGTCACAAGGCTTTGGTCGGATCGAGGCTATTATAGAAGACATTTTCTCAAGGCGCCACGCAGTGGGACTGATTCCGAAACCATGTGGTTTGGAAGCAAACTTCACATTTCTTTATTGCCCACAAGGGGCTAAACATAGAGGGAACAAACAAAGGCAGATGAAGGGATTAAATCGATTACATCGACCCCAGTACGAAACTGGTACTTAATTTATCGCCCCCGAAAGGATGAAAGGCAAAGTCGACCTCGGCGGAATTTGAACTCAGAACATAAAGACAGACAAAATACCGCTAAGCATTTCGCCCGGTGTGCTAACGTTTCTGCCAGCTCAGCTCACCGCCTTACCACACAGCCACGGCTGTACCTATATACCAAGTATTTTTATGGGATTCTTTACTTGAGCACAAGGTCCAGCCTTTGTTGTGGTGTGGAGGCTTGTGTGCCTCAATGACCCTGAGAGTTATGCCAGCATAGCCCAAACTCCTGATTAAACCTCCCAAACTTGGAGACCAAACTAATATGGACCTCCTCTTACCAGAAGAAAAGAAAAGAAAGATTTCAGAAACTTTGATGGCAATTCAAAACCAAAAGGACTTTGGACAAAAAAGCTTCCATCGGGTAAATACATGACTGAAGCAGAAATGAAAAAACAAGGAACCAAAAAGGGGAAAAGACAGCCCAGAGTGGAGAAAAGCTTAAACAGATTTCATAGTATTTTTGCCATGGGCCCTCATATGATTACTTAGCTCTGATTTCATTTCAAATATTTTTTTGTGACAAATGTAACACGTAATTTACTCGAAGATCATGTCACAACAGTAGCTCCATCATTGTGCAGAATGGATTTTTCTAGTAGCAGACAAGCTCACCTTTGGATGGACGCGCGCACACGCATGCACACGCACACACACACACACATTTATACATACGCGCACACACGCACTCACACATTCACACTCATACACGCACATACATGCAAAAATGACTGCGGAAAGGAACATAGTCAAATGGCTGAAATAAGTAAAAGAGTAAAAGAGTATATGATTGTTTCAAATATTAACACAGGACGACTAATTTCGAGGAAGGGGTTAAGTCGATAAATCAACACCAGTTTCAACTGGTACTTATTTTATCGACCGACCCTGACGGCATTTGACCTCAGAACAAAAAGACGGACGGAATGTCACTAAACATTTTGCCCGTCGTGCTAACGATTCTTATTTCTTTACTGCTCACAAACAAGAGGTCACAGACGTGTGACAAAAGATTTCTGGGAAAATAACATGAGTTAAAATAATTTTTAAAAATTCCAGCAATTTCCCCTCTTGGATTGGTATTTTATTATCGATCCCGGAAGAATAAAAGCAAAGTTGACATCAGCAGAATTTGAACTCAGACTTTCAGGACAACTATTAGTTTCAAATTTTAGGACGGAGCTAGCAATTTTATAGAAGGAGTAAGTCGATTATATCAGTTGTTATAATCATTTGGTACTTATTTTATTGGCCCCGAAAGGATAAACGGCAAAGTTGACCTCGGCAGAATTTGTACTCAGAACGTGTAGACAGACGAAATGCCGCAAAGCATTTTACCCGACGTGTTAACGATTCTGCCAGCTTCGTCGGAACAAACATTGCGAAGCATTCTGTTCAACGCTCTAAAGACTCTGTTAATTAGGCGTTTTCTATTGCTGATGTGTCTGTTTCCTTAGGAATTATCTGGTGCTAAAAGAACAATAATAACAACTGTAGCAGTAGCCGCGAGGTTGGTGGTGGCGGCAGCGAAGGTACAACCATCACCATATACAGTCGTGACTTGCACAAAATTGTTGATAGACCCAATATCAGGTGAAAACTTGTAGGCTTCATTTTAAAGTACTGACAAAGTACTTTAGCATTCTTTTCCAAAATACATATGATTATGTACGGGTTATGAGTATATATATATATATATATATATATATACGTGTACACGTAGGGTACATGATGTACTTACTAGTAACAAAGCAGAACAAAAGAACTTGAACGATTTATATATAAAAAAAAATAATAATTCTATATCAAAGGGTCTACCTTTGCTTCTAACAAGTGAAGTAGCCTCCCCACCCTTGCTAATCTACCCACTTCAAAATCGTAAACTTATTCTGACTTTCCCCACCTGCCTCATGCTGTTCTGGCCTGACACAACCACCGACGTTCTATTACCTTCTCAAATTTAATGACTTTAACAGAGATTTTGCGTGATATAAGAACTGCATCTTAGATGTCATCAGATCTGAAGAGGATGAAAGCGTATGTAACGTCTTGGTAGATGTGGAATATTCTTTTACAAATCTGGAAACACCTGAAATTACAAATATGTTTTCTCCTTCTCTTCCTTCTCTCTCTCAATCTGTCTCTCTCTCTCTCTCTCGATATATATATATATTTCAATATACATATACATATATACACAACACAAACAAATATAATATATATATATATATATATAATATATATATATATATATATATTATATATATATATATAAACTCAACTTGTGTGTCTGTGTGTGTATCTGTGTGTGTGATTGTGCGTGTGCTGTGTGTGTGTCTGTGTGTTTAACTTCCCGGCACATCCCCAGCCAACAAATCGTAGAACCACCAAATATGGGTCCCTTAAAGTTTAGGCGAATGAAAATTGAACTGCGCTATTTCTGTTCCGAAATTCATCTCGCAAGTTCAAAATTCGATAATGTGTTTGTTTAGGCCTTATCCCATGCATTGATTAGTGAACTTTACTCAGTCAGCTGTTTGACGTGAACTGTGTTCACCACGCGTGCAAGCATGCGTAAATTGCATGAAAAGTAAAAAATCAAGATATAAAAACAAATCGTAGAAATTCGGCAAAGAAATGAATTTTCGGGATGTAGCCTGGGTTTTTTTTTTCATATTAATCGTTTGGACTTTGTGAACACATACCAATTGTTTTCATAACATTTTTAACGCTTTGAATTAAATGTTACCATTTTGCAAAGCCGAGCAATACTGCTACTATATATATATATATAATTATATATATATAATATATATATATATATATATATATATATTATATATATATAATATATGTACATATGTGTATAATATATATATGAATATATATATATATGTGTATATATATATATATATATATTATGTTATATATATATGTATATATATTAATATATATATATATATATATATAATATATATATATATATATATATATTATATATATATATATAATATATATACATGTATATATATATAATATATATATATATAGATGAGATGAAAACAAACTCAGCTACTGGCCCCGATGGATTCCCAGCAATCCTTCTAAAAGTATGTAAGAGGGTCCTAGCAAGGCCACTGCGGTCTCTCTTTCAGAGCTTCCTTGCAACTGGCAAACTTCCAAGAAAACTGAAGGAAGGTAAAATATGCCCTATTCATAAAGGAGGTAGCAGAGCGGAGGCCAAGAACTACAGACCTATCTCTCTAGCCTCACACATCAGCAAGGCATGGAACGAATAGTCAGAAGGAAACTAATCATCTTCCTTGAAGAAAATGACTTGCTGCCTGACACCCAACATGGTTTCCGACCAGGAAGAAGCTGCTTAACTCAGCTCCTACAACACTATGACTGGGTGCTGAAACAACTGCTCAACCACTCAAATATGGAAGTCATATATCTCGACTTTGCAAAGGCCTTTGATAAGGTCGATCATGGAATGATATGTCACAAACTGCGTGATCTTGGCATAGTTGGAAAATTGGGAGAATGGCTTCATGACTTTCTGAAGAATAGAAGTCAGGTGATAGCAGCCAATGTGGCCACTTCCATTAACACGCAAATAGTGAGCGGTGTTCCGCAGGGCACTGTTTTGGGACCACTACTGTTCATAATGGCCCTCTCAGACATTCCCTCAGCCACGCAGAGAGCCACGATCACAAGTTATGCAGATGATACAAAAGTTTCACAGGCAATACAGAACCCTGAAGACACTAAGCACCTGCAATGTGAGCTGGACGAAATATACAAGTGGGCTGAAAAGAATAGCATGCAGTTCAATGCTGGAAAGTTCAAGCTTTATACTATCAGCATGCAAAACTGAATGCAATACCCAATGAATACACTGGACCCGGAGGGATTGCAATCCCAGAGCACAATCAGTGCGTGACCTGGGTATTCACATGAATGATGACGCGACCTTTCATGTACATGTTGCTAAACTGGCAATGAAATGTAGACGGCTGGCTGGATGGATTCTTAGAACCTTTAGAACAAGAGAACAAGAAACCATGATGGTCCT
>NW_021833524.1:20000-29909 GCF_006345805.1 Octopus sinensis | reverse complement strand
TTTTAATCTTCGTCTGAAGAATTACAGATAGGAGATTCTATATGTTCTTCTATATGTAATTACTCTGCTAATAGGATTCACCACAAATTTCGAATGTTTTTTTTTTCTTTATGTCTCATTTAAATTAAAACATCTGTATACATACATTTGATAATTGAGAATATGCAGACGAGTTTCACGAGGACACAGCTTCGACTATAAACGTTTTTGAAAGATGCAACGAAAATTTTAGGAAAATAAAAATAAGGAATAAGTGGAAATTTTACCGGTGAGTGTGTTAAATTATAAGGCACAAAAAGAAAATGACTCTCCCCAGACACAACAGAATATGCTTCAACACACGAACTCACATAAAGAATCTTGCAAACCAAATCCCAAAACGATATGTATATATTTATATATATAGATATATATATATTATGACAAGAACTTTGGATGAAAATTTGTGAATCCTTTAATACATTGCTACGTACTTTTCCACAAATTCCATGCTTTAGTTGTGGTTTTCCCCATCCATAGGATATTACAAGTATGATTTGCACAATCCATGCATTTTAAGCGGAATATTAATACACGTGTTCATTTGCTATGGCAAAAATTGCATTAGTATTTTTATTATATTAATCATATCCTATCCTACGTTATACCAGCACCACACTAATAATCTTCCCATAAATTTACGCTGGCAGATATGAACAATAAGCTGTAGCCGAATTAAATAGCAAAGGAGCTTCCGAGATAATTCATTTGTAAAGAAGAGCTTACGAGACTCCAAGACAAATCAATTGAAAAGAAGAATTACATCGGGCTATGTGAGGGCGCATTCAAGAGACGTTATGCAAACAACCGATCTTCTTTCTGGTTCATCGATAGAAGTAATGCATCTAAGTTGGCTAGCCACGTATGGAGTCTGAAGAGCAGCTCCAACCCGCATACAATTAAATGGTGAATAGCATAGCGGAGAAATCCAAACCATATGTTAGTGGATCTAAGAAATGCAACTTATGCGTAGCAGAAAGATCTCATATTCTTCTTAGATCCAGCAATTCCAACACACTGCGTAATTCCAGATCTGAAATGTTTTACAAGAGTAGACACATGGACAGGTTTCTTTTATCGAATCGGAGGGCACCACCTGCTCCCGCTTGAGTTGCTGTCTCGCAGACTTTGACATATTTTCTGTTATTTAGTTCTATACTAGTCGTATTTAATGTGCTTTCTGCAATCAGGGAGGACGAGGATCTTAGTTTTCTTGATTACATTTCTTTCTTCTCGTTCCACTTTTTGCGCCAATGTTTTTCCCATTTTCCCTATATATATATCTTTATATATAAAAGTAAGGTTGTGTGTCTAACTACTCCCACATTTTGCAGTGCAGTTTAACCAAAACCAGGTATCTTATAGTCGTGATTCATATCGAGCCCTTCTGGGTATTAGCGCGCGGCTATGATGAATCTACGATTTAAAAAAAAATTTACCATCATATTTTTCCATTTTAATGCATTTTTTCGCTATTATATACGGAAAGTAACTCTCTAAAAATGTCTACGATGAGTCAACGATTTAAAAAAAATTTACCATCATTTTTTTCCATTTTTAATGCATTTTTTGCTATTTTTTGCTATAACTCTCTAAAAATATATTTCCCTTACAAACCCGAGCAACGCCGGGCGATACTGCTAGTATATATATAAATGTATAAATAGAAGCCTGAAAGATTGCTCTAACACACAAGGCATATTTTATAAATACGCCAGTTCAAGTATCATAAAAGCATGAAACTATTAGTAGCTCTTTCGGTTGTTTATTTAAATTGATATTTATCTCTCATTTGATGGAGTACTTGTTTTTTAAAATTCTACCTCCACTGGATGTGTAAACTATACACACACATGCACACACATTTATGTATTTTAATATATATATTATATATATAATATATATATATATATATATATATATATATGTATATATATGTGTGTGGTGTGTGTGTGTGTGTGATATGTATATGTATATAATATAGATAATATGGTGTGTGTGTGTGTGTGTGTTGTGTGTATATATAGTCGCCTGATAGATCGTTAGCCACTCTTTTTCTCTCCTTGTTTCTCTCTTTTTTTTTCTGTGTCCTTTTCTGTAGAAGAGTGTAGGCTCGAAACGTAAAATACTTTTTTTTCTATTCCTGAGCGTTATACTAATACATCTGTTTTTGTTTTGTACACCACCTGTCTTCGTCTTTTGTTTTTTTTCTTAAACGCTCATATATATATATGTATGTATATGTATATATATATATATAATATATATATATATATATATAATATATATATATATATATATATATATATGTATGTATGTATGCGTGTGTGTATGTGTATGTGTGTGTATATAGTAATATGTGTGCATTATAATTTCAATTTTGCTTGTGAAATGAAACAATTGTAGGTGAATATCTTAATTGATAAATTAATTTGTATCCATTAGATCTCTCTGTTTTCTAACTCGATAATATATATATGTGTGTGTTGTGTGTGTGTGTGTGTGTGTGTGTGTGTCTTATCGACACCGTAGGAAAGGGGAAGTGGATAGGAAACTTGCCCCTACCAGAATTTCAACTGAAAATACAACGAAAGAGCTGCAACATTACTGATGGTGTTGATAGTAGTGTGTTGTAGAGGATATTCAAGCGGTATCTGGTTGTTGACAACTGACTGAACAAACAGCAGCAGAGATTGCTGGATAGCTCCGAGCTTTTTTTGCAACAACCACCCGGTACCTCTTGCGTGTGGAAGTCACGTTTTATTCTGAGTGGTCGCGTATCGCTATGCAGAGGACATACGTGTTCGTGTGTTTCAACGCTCCCGCGCGTGTGTCTGTGTGTGTTTGCGAAGGTATGCATGTACGTGCTTGTATGTCTGTGCGTGCATGTGTGTTCTACATGAATGCAAGGCATGCAAAGTACGCCTAAATGAATGCAAATAACAAATCAGGTTTTAAAATAAATCATTCATTTTTATGAGATAATGCAACGAAGAGTGTAGTACGCATGCTACGTGCACCTTGCATGAATTAAACGGCTTTTGATTTTTATAACGTTGCATGCGCAGTCTTAAGTACGGCAAACCGCTACTCGTGCGTACCACATATGCGTGTGTGCGCGTATGTATGTACGCACGCATGGGTGTGAGTGCTTGTGTGCATGTATGTGCGTGTGATGTGTTTCTGCAGCCCTTTTTGATGCAAAGTGCACTATTTTGGGTCTTTTAGAGATTCTTGTGATTTGCTGTTGGAAATTGGTGGAAATGGCATGATTGATATCTTCCATAATGGAACCCTAATATATCATATTGTCTGTTCTTTCAAAAAACAATAACAACAACAACAACAACAACAACAATAGTAATAATAATAATAATAATAATAATAATAATAATAGCAATAATAATAATGATAATAATAATATTTGATGGCATGCACTATTATGGTCGTTGCTGTAATTGTTCTTGTTATTGCTACTATTAATAGTGGTGTGGTTGAGGTTGTTCAGGTTTCGAATGGTGTTATTGGCATTGCTGCTGTTACTCCTACGACTTTTGCCATTGTAACTGTTGGTGTTGGTATTGTTTTTTGTGGTGGTGGTGGTGGTGGTGGAGGTGCTAGTCTTCCTATTGTTGTTGTTGTTGTTGTTGTTACTGCTGTCTCAGCTGCTACTGTCGTTTCTTCTGGTCTTTCTGTTTCTCGACGACGACGGCAAATTTGATGATGATGATGACGACGACGACGACCACCACCACCACCACAACCATGACGATGACGACGATGAGGATGATGATGATAATGACGACGATGACGACAACGACCACGACAATTATGGCAACGGCAATGATGATCACGCTCATGGTGATGATGATGTTGATGCTAATGATGACGACAACGACGACGACGACGACGATGATGATGAAGACGGTGATCGATGATGTTGATGATGGCGATGCCGACAACGATCGATGATAATGATGATGACGATGATGATGACGATGACGATGACGATGATGACGACGATGATGATGATGACGACGACAATGATGATGAGGATGATGATGATGATGACGACGACGAGGTCGACGACAATAACGACAACGACGACGATGAAGATGTCAAGGATAACGACTACGACGACTACGACGACGACGATGATGATGATGATGATGATGATGATGGAGATAGTTCACAACGGCGACGACGGTGAAGACCGTGATAGCAACAATGAAGTTTGTTATTGATGCAGGTTGCAAGAAATCATTAAAATCTATCACAATTCATTGCTGTTTTTTTTTTTATCTTGTTCGAGAATCATTACTATAATTGCAGCTAATGGTAATACTGTTGTTATTGTTGTTGTTGTTGTTGTTGTTGTTATGACTGCCATGTTGGGTACTGTTGCTGCTGCTGCTGCAATTTCTGCCATCGCCGTCGTTACACTTGTTTCATGTTGTTGTTGTTGTCGACATTAAGAAATTTATTTGTATGCTGTCTTCAAACAAACAGCTAATTCCAGAACAGTTTCCAATCTCAATAAATTATAAAAAATAAAAATAAAATAAAATAAAATAAAATAAAATAAAATAAAATACAAAAATAATACGTAAAAAACAACAAAGTATTTTAAAAAAAAAAAAACAAGGAAAAATAAATAAATAAATAAAGAAAGAAATGGTTTGATCGGTGCCACGACAAACAATGAAATGATGTGCAGTGTCGACGTGACACGGATATAAATACGACTTCACACTAGGAGCTCACCGTTTAATGAGTATAATTGTTTACTGTGATGTTAGTAGTGTTTTTAATTTTTTTTTATAAGTTCTTTTACAAATTTTTTGTTCGTTTCTTGTTTCCCACCCCACCTCCCGGCTTTTTTAGTTTCGGAGGGGTTTTACTTCTCCGTTATTCAAATGACAAAAAAAAGATACCAAATCAGAGAGAAACTCTTTTTAAAAAAAAAAAATTTCACAAAAATATAAACGAATCTTTGATTTCGTGACTATTGTTATTAAACTGTTTTTATGAGTGACAAGGGACAGATAAATTCTTTTTTTCTTTTCGATATTTCATGTGTGTGTGGTGTTTCTTTTTTTTCATACATCGGTTTCCAAATTTATTTTGTCGTAGAGAACCCTTATACGACTTGTCAAACACTACGTGGCCCTTTTTCTATATTTTACAAACAAACCCCTAACAAACACCATCAATCTAATTTTAATAACACGTTAAATGAAACAATAATTGTCCCAGAGTGAGAATTAACAGAAAAAAATTATTTTGAAAAAAAAATAACTACCATTTTTATACCAATATATATAATACTTTACGTTCTGAGTTCAAATTCCACTGAGGTTGACTTTGCTTTTCATTCTTTCGGAGTCGATAAATTAAGTACCAGTTGCGTACTGGTGTCGGTCTAATCGACTGGCCACCTCCCCCAAAATTTCAGGCCTTGTGCCTAGAGTAGAAAAGGATATATATATATATATATATATATATATATACAGACGCCATGATAGATCGTTAGCCACTACACACATTTTTTTCCTCTCCTTTTTCTCTCCTTTTTTTCTCTCCTTGTTTCTCTCCTTTTTTTCTCTCTCCTTGTTTTTTCTCTGTCCCTTTCTGTAGAAGAGCTTAGGCACGAAACGTAAAAAACTTTTTCTATTCCTGAGCGTTATACTAATAAATCTGTTTGTTTTGTACACCACCTGTCTTCGTCTTTTGTTTTTTCGTGAACTCTCCCTATATATATATGTGTGTGTGTGTGGTAAGCAAGCTACTTACCACACAGCCTTTCTTACGCCTATGTTCATAAATTCTGATGATCAAATGAACTTTTCTCCTTTTTCCCATTGATAAATCTAATCAAAATATATGAGACGTTTTGTATCATCAATATACCTTTTAAAGATCTGTGAAAATTGACGACGAAGTCGACACACGCATCGCAAAGAGAAGCTCAGCATTCGGGCGGCTACGTGAATCTGTACGGGTGAGGTGAGTCATTAGGCTGGCCACAAACCTGAAGGTATACCAAGCAGTTGTACTGCCTACATTGTTGTATGTCTGCGAAGCTTGGATGGTTTACGAAGGTCACACCAAAGCGCTAAACTTGTTCCGCATTAACTGTCTGAGAAAGGTGTTGAAAATTACCTGGCAATATTTGGTCGCAGACACAGGAGTCTTCTCTTCAGCTCATCTGCCAAGCATTTACACTCTCTTACTCTTTTACTTGTTTCAGTCATTTGACTGCGACCATGCTGGAGCATCGCTTTTAGTCGAGCAAATCGACCCCAGGACTTATTCTTTGTAAGCCTAGAACTTATTCTATCTGTCTCTTTTACCGAAATACTAAATCACGGGGACGTAAACACACCAGCATCGGTTGTCAAGCCATGTTGGGGAGACAGACACACAAACACACACAAACATATACATATATATACATATATACGACAGGCTTCTTTCAGTTTCCGTCTACCAAATCCACTCACAAGGCATTGGTTGGCCCGAGGTTATAGCAGAAGACACTTGCCCAATGTGCCACGCAGTGGGACTGAACCCGGAATCATGTGGTCGGTAAGCAAGCTACTTAACACACAGCCACTCCTATTGTTTTGGGGTTTGTTTTTTTTTTAAGCAGAATATTACAAATCTTTGGGAAAGAATCTTTTGTACCGCGAGTACTTTCTGTGTAAGCACCTTTGTTGTGTAACTTTTCAAACACATCTGTTCTGGGCTAATCCGTATAGAGGAAATTGTTTTTATTAATGGTGTTCACAATTTCAGGTTTAGTAAGGATTTAGAATCTTTATAATACATTCTTCTTTTGCCTTTCGTCAGTAATCATTTTCGTCTTTTACTTTGTGAAAAGGGATTATTTTGAATTTTCCATTTTCACGAATATCTCGATGTTTACGACATGGAACACTTCTGAGAGATTATTCTTTAATTTGCACACTCACAGAATTGGTTAGTTTTGTTCTTGTTTATTCTAATGTAATTCTGGAAGGCGGGATTCACATCGGAGAACGAAATAATGGAGGTGACAAACTGTTGAGATCAACGTTGTGTAAAGTGTGAAATAGTTGAGCAAGGAACAACCAAAAGATTGAAGAATGGGGAAGAATTGAAGGAGAACGCAAACATAGGTTGCAAAACAACATTTCGTCTACTGCATTATGTACCCACAATGAATAGACCAGGGGCAACCAAAGCCTGGTGAATGGATTTGGTAGATGGAAACTGAAAGAAACCTGCCATATATATATTTCTTTATTGCCCACAAGGGGCTAAGCATAGAGGGGACAAACAAGGACAGACAAAGGGATTAAGTCGATTACATCGACCCCAGTGCGTAACGGGCAGTTAATTTATCGACCCCGAAAGGATGAAAAGCAAAGTCGACCTATGCGGAATTTGAACTCAGAACGTAACGGCAGACGAAATACCGCTAAGCATTTCGCCCGGCGCGTTAACGTTTCTGCCAGCTCGCCGCCTTAAACCTGCGTAATTGTAGTCGCCTTAAACCTGAAGTAATTGTAGTCGACAGTGACAAAAGGTTCGCCCGCTCGTTGGTAGTCGATAGTATGGAAGTTGCGCTTGCTGGTAGGGAGAGACAGAATAGGGAATGCATGGTGCTGACAAGAGAGGAAGAAAGGATAAAAGTGACATCGCCGGTTCTTGATTTCGGCAGAACAACGCTTCGTATAGCGACTGAAGGACGAAGAGAAATGTTGTCCCTGGTCATGGCCGACACAAAAGAGGGCGAGAAAGGAAATGGTCTCTGTTATATAGACTATTCTAGAATGTAGGTCAAATTCTAAACAAACGACTGACCTTTCCGTGACCAGCAAGGAACTAGGAGGTCAAGTGTGGAGGTGTAAACACAAAGAGTGACACTTGTTTGACAAGCAGCAAGCGAGTGGATTAATTTCGAATCTCAGGCGAATTCACCAATAATTGTTTCATTTCACAAATAAGATTAAAATTACAAAACATATAAGCGCAGGAGTGGTTGTCTGGTAAGTAGCCTGCTTACCACACAACCACTCCTGCGCTTATATATTTTGTAATTTTAATCTTATTCGTGAAATGAAACAATTGTTGGTGAATATGTTAATTAATTGATGAATTAATTTGCATTCATTAGATCTCTCTGTTTTCTAACTCGATACGTGTGTGTATGTGTGTGTGTGTGTGTGTGTCTTTCTGTCTGTGCTTACGCAGCCACCACCACCATTGCTTGACAACCGGTGTTGGTGTGTTTGCATCCCTGTAACTTAGTGCTTCGGCAAAAGAAACCGATAGAATAAGTACCAGGTTTTAAAGAAATAATAAGTACTGGGTCGATTCGTTTGAGTAAGAATTCAATGCAGTGCCCCAGCATGGCCGCAGTCTAATGACTGAAACAAGCAAAACGTAAAAGATAAAAGATAAAAGACGTTGGTCGTAGAAACCACTTGCCCAAGGTGCCGTGGGGTAAGACTTGAACCAGAAACCAACCGTTTGCAAAACGAGCTTCTCAACCACGTAGCCATGCCTTTTATAAACAGGAAGAAAAAAAACCCAAATTTCTGCTGATAGTAACGGCCAGGGGAATTAACGATCGTTTATTCATCATTGACAGATGCTTTTAAGAAAACACTTCTTCGTATCACAGGTCACATGAAAGCAACAACGGTCAAACGAAAAAAAATGCCGAAGAGGAAAGACGCTTGCACGTATAAACACACTGATCTTCAGCCTCGAAGACTTTATCGATTTCGTTAGAATGGTAGAGAAGGTTAAGAGATGCGGAGTTTGGAGGAAATTACGGGAAAAAAGGTCAAAGAATGAGGTGAAGGAATAGGTTTCTGTCAAAAAATTTTGTTTTAAAACTGAGCGAAATATATTCGTTGCCGGTTCTGATTTTAACCAATATAGATTTGGAAAATATTGTAATTTGATAATAGAGCGAGTCTGAACTAAAGAGAGTTGATAAACACGCACATACATACGTAGATACACACACACACACACACACACACACACACACACACACACACACACACACACACACACACACATATGTACATACATACAGAACCACGGCGATATAAAGTCACAGTGAGAGAGACATACCTTCATGCATACACACACACATACATACATACTTACACACACACACATACATACATACTTACACACATACATACATACATACATGCATACATACATACATACATACATACATACATACATGGATACATACATACATATATACATATATACATAAATCGGTATATATACTTGAAAACATATAGCCATGAATATATTCAATCTATGTATGTGTATATGGATGTGTGTTTGTATATATTTAAGTATGTATGGAAATAAGTATGCGTGCATGAGTATCTATGTATGTATATTTATCTATATATCCGTGTATGTTTGTGTGTTTAGGCATACATATACATACATGCATATATACATACAAGCACAAACACATACAAACATCCATACATACAAACACATATAGACCGACATGCGTATATGCATATATATACGTACATAGCAGGGTAGATAGAAAAAGGGACAGAGAGATAAAAAGGTAGGCATACAGACAGACAGACAGGCAGGCAAACAAACATAGATAGATAAATAGATAGATAGATAGATAGATAGATAGACAGACAGACAGACAGACAGACAGACAGACAGACAGACAGATAGATAGATAGATAGATAGATAGATAGATAGATAGATAGATAGATAGATAGATAGGGCTGAACACAGAGAGGATAAATTACACACACATGTATATATGTATGTGTGTATACATATATATATATAGACAGAGAGACACACAGACAGACAGA
>NW_021833524.1:7500-12500 GCF_006345805.1 Octopus sinensis | reverse complement strand
TATGAATGTATGTATGAATGAATGTATGTATGTATGTATGTATGTAAGTATGTATGTATGAATGTATGTATGTATGAATGTATGTGTGTATGTATGTATGTGTGTATGTATGTATGTATGTATGAATGTATGTATGTATGTGTATGTATGTATGTATGTATGTATGTATGTATGTATGTATGTATGTATGTATGTATGGCAGAATATTGTAAGCAGAGGTGTATAACAACATCCGGTAATCTGGTCGATACTGTAACTCATATTGTGCGTGTGTGTGCGTGCGTATGTGTGTGTGTGCGCATGTGTGTGTGTGAGTGTGTGTGTGTGTGTGTGTGTGTGTGTGTGTGCGCGCATATGTGTGTGTGCGTGCGTGTGTGTGTGCGTGTGTGTGTATGTACGTGTGTGAGTATGTGCGTGTGTGTGTGTGCGTGTGTGTGTGTAAGTGTGTGAGTATGTGCGTGTGTGTGTGTGTGTGTGTGTGTGTGTGTGTGTGTGTGTGTGTGTGTCTTTCGTCGATATATAAACCAGTAAAGGATAAAAACATCAGCGAGAGAATCGAAAGAAAAAAGCAATCCTTTACGAACTTAAAATTCTTTGAGATATTTGTTCTATATCCAGTTACCCAGTCGCAGATACTCCCTTGAAATTCCCGCCATCAGTAGTGCTGTGAAACAGAGATTAACAGGTTAGATATCCGTAAGTAACGCTAACTCATGACTTTATTGTTCACTAATTGTGATATAAAATATATAATAAAATACAAAGAGGAAAAAAGCGACGATCGTTGAATGAACAGCCAGAAAGAAAAAAAACGGTAAGAGCATTTAGAGTGCATTATTCAAAAGGAGACACTGGAAGATTATATTTACCACAAACACACGGAAGTTGAGTAGTTTTACAATTAGGAAACGGTTATCAACTAACTCATTTAGAATTACAAAAATAACTGTACGGAAAATTAGCGCAAATAGCTCGAAAATGCAAACAGAAATAAAGGTGGGATTTTTTCCCCTCTCTCTTTTTCCTCTATTTCCATTATAATGGCAGGTAAACAGGAATTACAACGGAAAAGAGGCTAAAGCAATAGTTAATTTATGAGAAGAAATCTGGGATGTAAATAAAAATAAAGAATAAAATACAGAATGTAAAATGGAACAAATAAAATGGTGACGGAAAAGCAACATGCTGACAAAAACAAAATGGTGGTTAAAAAAAGGAAAAACACCCAAGCACAGTTAATACTCCCGCGAAATTGAGCAAAATGGATGGAGATCAATATAAAAAAAAATATTCAGCGATGGCTTAGAAGTTCCGGGGATGAAAGCTATAACTAAAGAGTTGTTGAATGCTGCTCAAGATCAAAGCTTTTCCCAGCTAGAAAGTACTAAATAACATGCAATATAAAGAAGAACAGAAAAGGAATTCGGTGGAGGGAAAAAGCTAAAAAAAATATATTTTAGTAAAATGTCCTCATCACATCCCATTCAATGCTGGCCGCCATATTTTTCAACATAACTTCATACACTTCATGTACAGAAAATGAGGAAGGTTCTATGTTGCCGTTCGCCTAGTTAGAAATATCAGCTGAATATTCTTCAAATCACGCCATATTGTTTTTAAAAATTAATAGAACATGTTGGATATTGTAGTTCTTCATATCACCGTGATCATCGTGACCGACCAGGCTTATCAGATGTTGTTACACATCGCTGGTCACGATGCGCTTCGCATTGCTTTAGCCTTCAAATGACGCCACCTCGCTGGCTAAGCGAGCAGGCCAACAGAAGAAAGAGTGAGAGAAAGTTGTATAAAAAATATTGGGGTTTAGTTCACAGAGGATCTAAACGGATAGGTATGCTGGGTAAGTACTGTAACGGATTATCAAAGTTCCCTATATATATATAGGAATGGCTTGAGAAGGAACAAACATATATATATATATACATCTATATATATAAACGGCAAAATGTCTCTGTGTGTGTCCTTTATAAAAATCCACAATTTTTCAGTTAGAGGGCTCGCACTTTCTATGGTCATTCAAAACCGTCCTAGGGTGGTCGTGCATATCTTTACATTTCCCCAGTCACCCCGCAAAGCCATTAAAAAAATCAATAGAAGTGACTTTTTTTGTGAATTTTCTATCCAAAACCCAATCAAAATGCCCGAAACTTGATACGCCAATTGAATGCCAGCTAGCTGTATGTGATTGGTCGGAGATTTGGACAGCACCCGCGTGTATGTGCGCACGCACGCAGCTGTATATGCATGCACTAGCACTATGACCCGGCGTTGCCAGATCATAGTGCTAGTATATGTATATATATATATATATATATATATATATAGGCGCAGGAGTAGCTGTGTGGTAAGTAGCTTGCTAACCAACCATATGGTTCCGGGTTCAGTCCCACTGCGTGGCATCATGGGCAAGTGTCTTCTGCTGTAGCCCCGGGCCGACCAATGCCTTGTCGTATATATGTATATATATATATATATATATATATATATAATGCGTTTGTGTGTCTGTGTTTGTCCCCCTAGCATTGCTTGACAACTGATGCTGCTGTGTTTACGTCCCCGTCACTTAGCGGTTCGGCAAAAGAGACCGAAGAATAAATACTGGGCTTACAAGAATAAGTCCGGGGTCGATTTGCTCGACTAAAGGCGGTGCTCCAGCATGGCCGCAGTCAAATGACTGAAACATGTAAAAGGTAAAAGAGAATAAAAGAGAATATATATATATATATATATATATATATATATATATATATATATATATAATATATATGGATGTGTAATAAAGTGTGTGTGTGTCTGTGTGTCACATACGCTTGCTGGAGCAGATTTGGCCTGAAGCTACATGGAGAAGAACCACATTAATCCTTTTCATATACCCAACCGCCCCAAACTGCTTCTAGTTCTATGTTACAAATTTCCTGCTTTAATGCGTTTTAAATTATAACTTCCAACAAAATTTCCTATTAATTTATGTTCGGAACGGCAGCTTCATAATACACAAAGCTATTTCACTAAATTCTTCATAATTTGAAAAAAAAAAAATTGAAACAAAAGCAGAAATACAGTAACAAAAGGGTTAACGGCGATATTCCTGATGGATTCAATTAATAGCTTCGTCTAACCCGTCAAATCACCTGCCTTGATTATAATAAGCAGAATGCGCGGAAGAAAGCTTTGTAGCTCTCTCTCTCTTACACCTTTGTCGTTCTTTCGTTCTTTCTCCCTTTTTCTTTTTTCCCTTTTCTTTTTTTTTTTTGTCTTTTGCTTTTTGCAGTGAAGATTGTCACGTTGTAAACCTGTAAGCAACGACGTGCTTGCTTATTCGAAAACGCAGTGTGTGAGTAATGAGAAGAAGAAGAAAAAGAAGACAGGAGGAGGAGGAGAGGAGGAAAAGAGAGGAGCAAGACAAAAAGGGAAGGGGGAAGAGGAGGCGAAGAAGGAGGAGGAAGAGAAGAAGAAGACGAGAAGGAGGAGGAGGAGGAGGAGGGGAGGAAGATGAAGAAGATGAAGAAAAAGAAGAAGAAGACAGGAGGAGAAGAGGAAGAAATGGGAGGAGCAAGAGAAAAGGGGAGGGGGAAGAGGAGGCGAAGATGGAGGAGGAAGAGAAGAAGAAGACGAGAAGGAGGGGAGGAAGTTGAAGAAGAGGAAGAAAAAGAAGAAGAAGAAGAAGAAGAAGAAGAAGACAGGAGGAGAAAAAGGGAGGAGGAGGAGGAGAAGTAGAAAAAGAAGACAGGAGGAGGAGGAAATGGGAGGAGGATGAGAAAAAGGGAGGAGGAGGAAGAGGAGGAAGAGGAGAAGAAGAAGAAGAAGAAGAAGAAGAAGAATAAGAAGAAGACAGGAGGACATACATACCGACAGACAGACAGACATGCATACATGCAAAATATCCTGTTGTTGGTGTTGAAATTCCAGTGAAGGAGCCTTGGATCTAGGTTAGAAACCGGTTCTTTCTCTATTGGCAAGAAATCTTGAAGTAGAACAGAACAATATAGGCGTAGGAGTAGCTGTGTGGTAAGTAGCTTGTTTACCAACCACATGGTTCCAGGTTCAGTTCCACTGCGTGGCACCTTGGGCAAGTGTCTTCTACTATAGCCTCGGGCCGATCAAAGCCTTGTGAGTGGATTTGGCAGACGGAAACTGAAAGAAGCCCGTCGTATATATGTATATGTATATATGTGTGTGTGTGTGTGTGTGTGTGTGTGTATGTTTGTCCCCCAACATCGCTTGACAACCGATGCTGGTGTGTTTATACGTCGCCGTAACTTAGCGGTTCGGCAAAAGAGACCGATACAATAAGTACTAGGCTTACAAAGAATAAGCTCTGGGGGTCGATTTGCACGACTAAAAGGCGGTGCTCCAGCATGGCCACAGTCAAATGGCTGAAACAAGAACAAGAGTAAAAGACATATATAATTTGCAGATGGAACGTGTAAAATGTTTTGGTTGTGCAACCAGTAAACCGTCACACAGACACAGTCTTACATACTCAAGTCTTAGTGCACACGTACTTACATGCATGCATACATACATGCAGGCAGACATACAGACAGACAGACAAACAGACAGACTGACAATTGTGCACTTGCTTTAGTTAGTAAGTGCCTATGTGATAATCTGGATAGACAAGGATTTTCAGAAAAAGAAATCAACCAACAGCCACGTCACAAATGGTTTGTAAACGGAACAGTAAAGATATGCAAGACATTTCACAAGTTCAAAATATGAATTTGTATTTTTTTTATCTACATTTCAATGATGGAGTTTTGTATCTTTGTTAGAAAACCATATGTAGGACGATTCCAAATAATTAAAAAATGGAAGAGAACATACATACACACACACACACACACACACACACACACACACACACACACACACACATTCTAGAAAACAGCTCTGAAAATGTACGAATAAACAGACGCACCTTGAGAAATATTGGTTCTCACGGACAGAGAAAGAGGAAAAAAATAATTTCATATCAA
>NW_021833524.1:0-2500 GCF_006345805.1 Octopus sinensis | reverse complement strand
TGTATGTATGTATGTATGTATGTATGTATGTATGTATGTATGTATGTATGTATAAATAAATGTCTTAAGGCTATATCATGCGCGGGGACATAGAAATAATCGGACTGAATACCCGATCGCGCGGTTAAACCGTTAAACCATTGGGAGTGTAGGACTCCTAGCCTTTGTTAGGGCATCCTTCTAGGAGAAGGTAACTCAGGTAACTGGGATAACTCCGACAAAAAACTGCGGCTCAGTGGTTACCGATGATGTTGACTTGTTCTTCTTTTCTGATTATGGCTGCTGTTGCTTAGTGAATGGAATTGACTCAGTGCACAGCCTTTCCTCACTTTAAAAAAAATCTTCTTGCACAGGCATTGCACAATAACAACATTGTTTAAGCTTCGTGCAATGGCCATACTCGATGACGAGGGGGCAGCCACCACCATGTATGTATGTATGTATGTATGTATGTATGTATGTATGTGTATGCGAATCTCTGTCTTTTGTCTTTCCTCCACCACCTGACAATCAGTGGTTGTTTGTTTGCAGTCTAAAAGTGAAAATCATTAAAGGATTATATCATTTGATCGTCTTATAGCCTAATGAAAATATTATCCAAAGATAAAAACCATTATATTGAAATAGGAACAAACGTAAAAAGAACGCTAGTCTGACTCTCGCAGACTTAATAAAAGACGTAAACATCAATAGCACCATTAACCAGGTAAAGTAGTTTATGCAGTAGAAATGGTATCTACAAAGAAAAGCGAGTAGTTCCTTTAGTACCTTAGATCTACTAACAGGAGAGTATGGAAACCCAAGCATGAAACATGTAAAACAAACACAGAGGAAAGGATAGAAAACGGATGAAATGATCTCTCAAGTTTAATGAAATCAACGATGAAACGACAGAACCGAATACGGCAAGGAGAGAGACAAATACAACAGAAATATATAACAAAAAGAAGCCGAAATCAAAGAATATCTGAAACAAGAGATTCTTGCTAAATTTCAAAGAATACATTCCTATGAAAAGTGACGATACTTTGAACACGACAAACAGTTCTACTCTGACCCAAAACGATTTTGTGAAGAACTAGGTAAGCAAAGAATGCAAATAATAAAATAATAAAATAGAAATCAACGCAGCATCGGCATCAGAAGTAGAAGAATTTCAAAGAATTATATTGGCAGCGACTGAATCGTAACTGACCGATTTCAAAACACAGCTCTGAAGGAATTGTTGGAGAAGTGGTTTCAAATTTTGGCACAAGGCTAGCAATTACAGTGAGAGGTGAGTGGATTACATCGATTCCAGTGCTCAACCGGTACTTATTTTATCGACCCCGAGAGGATGAAAGGCAAAGTCGATCTCAGTGTAATTTGAACTCATAGGATATCTTGCTAGCGGCTGGCAGTAAACTCAAAGGCTGACCCAGAAGCACGCACTCAGACTACGCTACTCGACAGCATCTGATTGACTCACTGAGTGAATAACTCATCTTAATCATCAAAACTAAAGAAACGGTAAACCCTAAAATCTACAGACCTATAACTTTGCTTTAATGCAGCTTATATTTTTTCTATTATTTCTGAAATGAAAAATTACCATTATATACACTAAAATATTCTGAGTAGTGTGCTCATCTTGCTTGTGGTAGTCACAACATTTCGACTGTTGTACTCTCCCGCCTTCTTCCAGTGATGTGTTCGGAATTTCAAAGTCAATATTTTTTGCTCTCATTTCGTTGTCCATACCGTGGAGAATCGGGACAATAAGGACAGGCACGTGATATGAAATGGTTCCAACAGGCGATTGTTTACTTTGGCCACAGAGCAAGCCCTACTGTGCATTACTGTGATCTTGCCAATGAAAACGGGTCCGAAACTGACTGTTTTTAGGACGGCTGCCAAGTAGTGATGGTTGATCCTATCAAAAGCTTTTGACTAACCCAAATTGATCAGGACCCGACCGATGGCAGATTTGTTACTCATTGCTTTTATGATGTGGCACATGAAGCGGAGGTTATCATAGATAGATTTACTGGGGCCTACACGCGTTATCAACACCTTGGCGAAAATTTTGAACTAGCCATTCAGCCCCAGTGAGTGTACAGACAGCCGCTAGTCTGAAGGTACTACCTTTACTATCTCTCATGTCTATTATCACCAACTTACCTGCCAGATCCAGTAATACTCTCTGCACTTCTAAACCTAATCCTTTCCGGAAAAGCACTGCTACTCCATTCCACGATCCCATCAGACCACAAGATAAGTACGCCTTGCAGTCGTCAAAACTGAGGTTGAGCGAGTGTGTCCCAGAAATTATGGTTTCAGTGATGGCTACCACATCTAAGTCAAGTGATCTGAAGCCGGTGAGCAAAGTAGCCTTGTTTCCAGACTAATCTCTAACCACGTACATTAATACGTGATACTCCGAGTGACAGAGTGTTAATTGGAGAAAACTGGAGGAAAGGTTGCATTATGTGTGGCAGATGGTCTTATATTCGTTTAAGAC
>NW_021833523.1:0-28530 GCF_006345805.1 Octopus sinensis | reverse complement strand
CGTCTCATTAATGATAAATGTGATTCCTTATTTCTTTGGAGGATTTTAAGTAGAGGTCGTAATTAGAAAATTTTAAGTAGAGGTTTAATTATACAGTCAACCCTCTCTATAACGAACAAAATGTCCACGTCAAAACATCATGTTCACTATTGTCTATAGCAGGCCTGGCCAACCCAAATCGCATCGCGGGCCACTTTGTCCAAATGAATCCTTTCCGCGGGCCGCATATACATGTACATACTAAGGATAGATATCAAAACAACACAGATAAGATTTTATTAGTAAAATAGCATTCAGTCCAATTATACGTATCAATGAGAAATCTGTTTTTCTTTATCTTCACTTAATTTTTTCAAATCAACTTCACAATTACTAGTTGCACATCTTAATTGGTTTTCTAAGTTTTTATCTGTTAAAGAAGATCTATATCTACTTTTACTAAACTTTAATTTCGAAAAGAATGATTCACATACGTAAGTAGATCCAAAGGAGCTTACAACTCTTTGTGCAAAAATTCTTAAGTTGGGATATTTTTCTGCAGTCAAAATTTTTCTCGCGGGCCGCACCAAACTCCATCGCGGGCCGCATGCGGCCCGCGGGCCTTGGGTTGGCCAGCCCTGGTCTATAGTGAACAAAAGGAATCAAAATAACAATAAACAATATTAAAGTATATCACAGTCCGATAAAGAAACACGCCGTTAATGAAACGCCAACATCAAATTGACAAAAAATCATATCGAAAGAAAGATAAATTAATACAAATCGTCATTGGAAATGATTAATTAGTTATAAATGTGACCGTCCATAGAATGGACACGCCGTTAAATGGACACTAGGTGTTTTGAATAGGGTAACAAGGTAAAGTAAAAAAATATATTTATAAAATGATTTTAAATTTTAACATAATTTAAAATTAAAATAACTTAAATTTTCCATTGAATCCCATAAAATAATTTATAAGTAGACCTTAATAGAAAAAGTAAAATCAATGAATACTGAACGCTAATTTGGTTTAGGTTGTGAAGGGGGTAATAATTTGACAGATCTCATTGCTATTTCTCGTTTCAATCTCTAAAATTAGGTCTTCTAATCACAAATGAACTGTGCAGACAGGCTTGCTCCTTCAGAAGATTCTTGTTTTGACATTTTAATACATTATGAAGCATTTAGAATTTTTTCTCATTATTCTAAAATATCAATTATTAATTTTAAAATATTATTTTTATTTATGAAATCGGTTTTAAAGCACATTCTTCTTTGGCATCGATTTTAATTTTTGTAATTGAATATATTTAAACCCAAATACCAGCTGAGGTATTTGTCTTAATAATAAAATGTATGGTGTGTCTCTGTCTGTCTGTGTGTGCACACCAACTTCAAATTGGCAATACGATGTCCTCGACTTACATGATGAGGGCCTTAAAACCTTCCCCCCCAAAAAATTTGATGTTGGCGTTTCATTAACGGCGTGTTTCATAAACGGACTGTGACAAAGTATAATTACAAAGATTATTTAAAGATTTTAATCATGTAATCGATGATTTTTTTGAAAATGATTAGTTTGATTATTTCTTAAAATTTTTTGTATTTCGTATACTTCTCCTCTTGTTCATAATCATTCTCACGAAACCATAATTCAAGCGCCTTCGCATATTCACTAGCTTCATATAGTGTCAGAACATAAATTTTTTCATCTTCCTCTTCAACTTGGTCTTGCTGTTTTAGTTTTCTCGCAAAGTTTTGTATAAAGTTTTCGTCGTCAATTTGATCATTTTCATGAATCAAAAAATTTTCACAATCTATTTCTTCGATTTCTGTCAGGTTCTGTATTACGCATTTTCAAATGCTTTCTTGAAACAATTTGTAATTGTTAATTCCGACACTTCTAACCAAGCTTGATTTATGAATATCAAGCAATTCAATAGAGTGAATTTCTTCAACTTTTCCGTAACTTTTTCGTGATCTACATTTTCATCATTAGTATAAAATTCAATCAAGTGTGCACATAGGAGTTGTCTATACCTGTCTTTGAATGATTTTATTATTCCTTGATCAAGGGGTTGTAACTTCGATTTTGTATTTGGAGGGAAAAAAAGAGTTCGATGTTACTGAACTCTAAATCACGTGAGTGTACAGTCGCATTATCAATAGAATTAGAATTTTTCTTTTTTGCAAAATCATTTTTTTGTTCAATTCTATGAGCCATTTTGAAAATACCATATGTCATCCATGCTTTTTTATTTGATTTGTATTCCACTTGTAAATTATTAATTAAATTTCTTCTTCCTTTAAGCAGCGTGGATTTTTGGCTTTTCAATAACAAATGGGTCAAGTTTTTCTCCCATCATACTAACGCAAAACATAACAGTTACTCATAACAGTTACTCTTTCACGTATAATTGTAGCGTGCAAGCATGGTCGTTTTTCCTGTGATGCGCAAAAATGACAATCTTAAAGCAGAAAAAAGGGGTGCAAAGCCATCCCGAACAGAAGGGGATGCGGTAGAACCTGCTCAGGTTGCCCATGAGGACGGCTGGCGTACCGTTGGGAAACCTAAACGTGTCGCTTGCCGTCCAATTTCTAACAACTTAGGTTCTCGCAATTCGTCTTCGGAGATGGATCCGCCGTCGAAGAAGACCGCTCGCGCCGGGGGTAGAATTACCTTCGGCGTTGTAGCACGACTAGAGGTCTTTCCCACCTGTGGAAAGGCCTCAGTCGTTAAAATTTTAGGGATCTTGGACTCGATACAGCCGTCTAAGCGGTATCGAGTCCTGAAGAGGGAGCCCACCCAATTCCTGCTTGGGTGGGAGAAGTCTGAGGACTTTTTCAGTTTCGAAAGGGAGCTGGAAAAGTCCATCCCGTTCGGTCCTGGCATGCATCGGCTTGTCAGGTTCGAACGCAAGGTAGGGCAGGTAAGAGTCCTCCTCCTGGGGTCCCCCGGGACTTTGAGGATAACGACCTTTTAGAGCACCTGCAGCGGGAGTACCCCAGTACCTCTGCCATTGCACGCTTCAAGCAAGGTTATCGGCCTCTTGAAGTGGTGGAGGTTACGCTGCGATCTCCTGCGGAAGCCGAGCGCCTCATACTGCTGGGTACGAGGGTCGGCTACGTTAGGCTTCGTGCTGTCCGGCCCCGCCCGAAAGCCACCCAATGCTTTCGGTGTCAGGGTTTCGGGCACATAAGCACAAGGTGTCCTGAGAAGGCGAAGTGCTTGACCTGCGGTGGCGAGCATGGTCGCAAGGCATGCCCCTCGCCACCTACGAAGAGGTACTGTGTCAACTGCGGTAAGTTGGGACACTTGCCAACTTCAAAGGTTGCCCCAAGTTCAAGGAGGCAACCGAAAGGTAGGTGCGGCTGTAATCTCGAAGGTAAGTCGCGCGGCTAGCGTCGCAGTTACTGGGCCACAACCTGGCAAGCGGGCAAAGCAGTCCAAACCACCCAAGACTGCTTCGGTGGCGAGGCCTGTGAAGCCTGCAAGCCACATTGCGAGCGAGTCGGTACCACCTTCGCCGACAAAGTCGGCTGAGCCGCTAATAACATCCGAGTCAGTTCGGATGCCGAAGCGTGCTAAGCCTTCCGAGTGGGCTACAGGTGATACCGCCCAGCAAAACCTAGGGGGGAAAAGGCGTCCTCCATACGTGGAAATGCCACCGCACTCCCCCCCTGGCGAGCGTGCTCCCCAGGACAGTGTTAGTCCTGCGGTGGAGTTGTGTGTGCGCCTACTAAAATTATGTAGGGCGACGAAGTGCAGTGTAGCAGATATGCTACATTGCAACATGGCTGAGGCCAAGAAGATCCTTGGCGAGGAACCGATATGATGCTCAACATTATATCGGTGAACGCGCGCTCCTTGTCCGGTAAAGGAGACGCCGTTCAGAGGATGTTGGCCACCACGAGTGCGGACATTCTGGTGGTCAACGAAACGAAGGTAAAGGGGGGTCCGTACGTAGTTGATGGCTACAACTGTTGTCACATACCCTGGAAACAGGGGTCAATATGTGGCACGGGAACTAGCCTCTTCTACAAGCCGTACCTTGCTCTCCGGAGCTCAGGTTTATGTTCTTGTAGCCTATGTGAATTCCTCCAAGTGAGGATTCGCATAGGTAATTTAACATTTTACCTAGGGGCGATGTATTCGAAGAACTTTACGGCGTGTTCTTGGCACGTACGGGAGTTCTTTGGAAAGCATCCGAAGGCGATGGTCGTTGGGGACCTGAATGCCAAGCACCAAGGGCTTGGTTTCAGGGTAACCAACGCGCATGGTTTGGCTCTAAAGACGCTGGTTGAAGACCTCGGGTTGGAAATCAGATCTTCAAGCGAGCCAAACCACATCGATTCGCGGGGAGGACAAGACTGGCTAGGCCTTGCTCTGGTCAGCCCCGGGATGCTAAATTGGGTTAGTAACACAATCTTATTGCCTGATATTGGGAGCGACCATCTGCCTCTATTGCACGAACTCCGTGAGCCAGTTCCTCAAAGGGCCCCAGGATACTTTGACCTCCGGTCCGGTTCCTGGGCCAACCTGGAGAGGTTCATGGCCAGCAGGTTGCCCTCACTCCTGGTGGGGAATACCTGCGCCAACATACGAGAGTTGGAGGCGTTAGAGAATGGAATCAATGCTGCCTGTCTGATTATATGCGAGATAATTTCAAACAGAACCCAGTACAGGGCCAGGCACATTCCACGCTCCCGTACCGGGTGCTAAATAAAATTAGATTCAAGCGCCGGCTGTCCAGACTGCGGGACAAATGCGTCTACCAGGAGAACCGTGTCTGGTTTCGCGGCTGGATCAGCCGGCTTCAGAGGGAGATCCGGAGGGAAATCCGTGAACACGAAAGTTCACGGTGGGAGCGGGCCTGCCAAAGAGTGGACCCGCGCTTTCCGGACTTCTGGAAACAACTGAAGAGCCTGTCGGGGAGAGGGGAGGCAAAGTCAGTGCGCCTTAAGCGCTCTGATGGAACCCTCGCCTCGGACCCGGTTGAGGTGGCTGATATATTTTCAACCCACCTCAACAACATCTCGGGAACTGACGGAAGTCAGTTCGTAGAGACGTCGTCTTTTGTTACTATCCAGGAGGTATTGTCTTGGGACAAGCGCTGCCAGCTGGACATATCAAGGGTCGATGCAGGCGAAGTTTCCGAAAGGGAGATCCTGGCAGCGATCTCCCGAAGTAAGAACACCGCGGCGGGGCTAGATCGGATCCCTATGTCCATCTTCAAAAAGGCCCCGCCGTTGTTGATCACGGCCTTACAGGTTTTGTTTAGCGGGAGCTTGCGACTTGGGATGATTCCTTCCAGGTGGAAAGTGGCTGAGGTAATCCTCATTGGAAAACCTGGGAAGCCTCATGATGTCCCCGGGGGATACAGGCCCATTTCCTTGCTTCCCGCTATATCTAAAATCCTAGAAAGGATCATGCACCGAAGGCTCCTGGAGGAGCTGACGGTGGTTGACGCCCTCCCGGAGTTCCAATGGGGCTTCAGGGAGGGTCGTTCATGTGGAGACTGCTTGTGGAAGGTGTCTTCCGAAATGAAGAACGCCCTCCAGAAAAGGGAGTGTGGTATGTTAGTTAGTCTTGACATAGAAAAGGCCTTCGACTCGGTGTGGCACGACGGCCTGCGGAGTTCCCTCGCCACGTGTGGGGTTTCTCCGTGTCTAAGGCGCTGGCTGTCGGGGTTCTCGAATCTCGCGGTCAGGTCGTGCGACACCAGGGGGTCTTTTCTAAAGTCGCAACAGTCCTTCGCGGGGTCCCTCAGGGTCTGTGCTGAGTCCCACACTGTTTAATATCTTTATGGCCTCTGCACCTATGCCAGTCAATGCTCGTACTGGAATGGTGATCTATGCAGACGACATTATCCTCTGGGATCAGTCGATGAAACCAGAGTGTGCGTGTCGTAGGCTACAGGTTGCTGTGGATGAACTTGTAAACTGGTGTGGGAGTAGGGGTCTAAAGATGTGTGCGGACAAGTGCAGTGTCCTTAAAGTCTGTAAAAGGACGAGGGGTACACTAATTTTATCCCTAGGTTATCGCTGGACGCGTCAGCGATCGCTGTAGTTGATCGGTACAACTTACTTGGGCGTGGTCTTCAAGCAGTCAGGTAAGTTCGATGATCACATTGCACGTACTAAAATGCGTGCAATGCAGCGATTAGGCGCGTTGCGTGCTTTCCACTTGAGGAGAGGTGCCTGGTTCCGTGTGTTCAACGCCATGGTGTTACCCGTGTTAACCTATGGCGTGCACGCTTGGCACTTCTGCGAGGACAGGGAGAAGTACGTTGACGCGCTTAAGAAAGTAACAAGACGAGCCATCCGGCTAGCCTATGGCTTAGGATGGCGTGATGAGCTCTCCAACGCCCAGGAATTGTCCCTCAAAGGCCTCCCTGAGGTCCTAGAGAAGATAATGACTGGGTGGCAGGTAAGACGGTAAGTCCTAACCTGTGGTTGTGTAGAGAGGCGAGCGTGTGTGCTGGACCGAAAAGGCAGGAATGCCGAAGGTCTCCTTATGTTACCTCACTAACAGCCTCTCTAACTAATTATTTAAAATAAAAATTTTCCTTTCCTTCCTTCCAGCTCAGGTATTTGTCTTAATAATAAAATGGTATGGTGTGTGTCTGTCTGTCTGTCTGTCTGTCGTTCTGTCTGTCGTTCTGTCTGTCTGTCTGTGTGTGCACACCAACTTCAAATTGGCAATACGATGTCCTCGACTTACATGATGAGGTCCTTAAAACCTTCCCCCCCAAAAAATTTGATGTTGGCGTTTCATTAACGGCGTGTTTCATAAACGGACTGTGACAAAGTATAATTACAAAGATTATTTAAAGATTTTAATCATGTAATCGATGATTTTTTTGAAAATGATTAGTTTGATTATTTCTTAAAATTTTTTGTATTTCGTATACTTCTCCTCTTTGTTCATAATCATTCTCACGAAACCATAATTCAAGCGCCTTCGCATATTCACTAGCTTCATATAGTGTCAGAACATAAATTTTTTCATCTTCCTCTTCAACTTGGTCTTGCTGTTTTAGTTTTCTCGCAAAGTTTTGTATAAAGTTTTCGTCGTCAATTTGATCATTTTCATGAATCAAAAAATTTTCACAATCTATTTCTTCGATTTCTGTCAGGTTCTGTATTAACGCATTTTCAAATGCTTTCTTGAAACAATTTGTAATTGTTAATTCCGACACTTCTAACCAAGCTTGATTTATGAATATCAAGCAATTCAATAGAGTGAATTTCTTCAACTTTTCCGTAACTTTTTCGTGATCTACATTTTCATCATTAGTATAAAATTCAATCAAGTGTGCACATAGGAGTTGTCTATACCTGTCTTTGAATGATTTTATTATTCCTTGATCAAGGGGTTGTAACTTCGATTTTGTATTTGGAGGGAAAAAAAGAGTTCGATGTTACTGAACTCTAAATCACGTGAGTGTACAGTCGCATTATCAAGTAGAATTAGAATTTTTCTTTTTTGCAAAATCATTTTTTTGTTCAATTCTATGAGCCATTTTGAAAATAACCATATGTCATCCATGCTTTTTTATTTGATTTGTATTCCACTTGTAAATTATTAATTAAATTTCTTCTTCCTTTAAAGCAGCGTGGATTTTTGGCTTTTCCAATAACAAATGGGTCAAGTTTTTCTCCCATCATACTAACGCAAAACATAACAGTTACTCTTTCTTTTATCGGTTTATTAGACAGTTTTTTGTCCGAGTCAACAGCTAATGTTCTGTTCGACAAAAGTTTAAAAAACAATCCAGTTTCGTCCAAATTAAAATATTTTTTGAACAATATTGTTCTAATTTTCTATTGAGGCTTTCTGTAAAATTTTCAATCACAGAGGTTTAAACAAATTGATTTTCCCCACATAAAGCACGGGAAGCAATGCAATATCGATTTTTAAATTTCTCAAGCCATCCATTTAATGCTTGAAATCTTTGAATATTACAAACTTTCGCCATTTTTAGAGACATTGACTTCAAAAGATATTTATTGATTGTAAATCCAAATGATCGTTTTTTAACGAACCATTCAAATAGATCTCTGTCGAATGGTTGAGACTTGGGCAAATAAATTTTCCTCTTTTTTTGGTCATCTTGAACATTAAGTATTCCTTCAGAATTTTTCAAAATTTTGTTTATGCAGCCCAGAGAAACATTGAAATAAAGGGATAAATCGCGCTGTGTGTAATGTCTATTTTTATGATAAAATTCGATTATTTCCTTCTTTTGAAAAAATGACAGGCGTTTTCGATTTTCCACCATGCTAACAACTGTAGAACGTGTAGTTTATTCATTTTAAAGAATTTTAAATATATATGTAAAAATATTAAATTTAATATTTTTATGTTCACAAAAATTTGACGTTCACTATTCTTTAATAGTGAACACAAAAATATTTAAATAAATAATATTATACATTTTTAATTAGTATAACATCAATATCACTCTTAGTTTTACCAAATAATTTTTCTTTTCCAAGGTTTCAAGTTTTTCTGATATAATTCCCTACTTGAATTTGTAGAGCCTGAAATCAAAAAATTAATATTGGTTACACTGTTTCCGTCGACCATTAAAAACGTTTCTATCCTGAAAATTTGAGAATAATCCTTTTGATTGCACAAAAAATTTTGGTGTATAGTTTATCATGGGATGTCTTATTAATATAAATAAATTTTTTATTTATTAATAACTGTTTAATTAGAATATTTTTAATGGTAAGCCTAATAAATTAAGCATGCTGATACATGTTACGATTTAGTTTGTTTTCGTTTTTATTTTTTGTGTTGTTTTATTTTAGTCGATTTGGAAGGAATAATTCTTATGAACTTTAATTTTGTTATTATACAGTTTTAAATTTCATCATTTTCATATTTTATTTTGATTTTATTCCTTTCAAGTCAATTTCTATTTGAAAATTTTATATTTACTTTTTTATACCTTTTTTATACATCCAAACGGCACTTCCTAATTGAGGAAACTGAATTCCATTAACATGATAACTAGGGCAATTTTTTTTTTAACCTAAAAACTTCGATTTTTTAACCTAAAAATTTTAACTTTTTAACCTAAAAATAACCAAATTTTAACCTATAAAACAAAAATTTTAACCTAACAAATTTTAACTTAAGAATCATTTATTATACAAACATATAACATAATTCTCTATATTTTCAATATTAAAATTTCTGTTATCCCTCATAAAGTTTTTAATTTGAGAGAAGAATCGTTCTATGGAAGAGGATGAAGGCTGACACTTTAAAAGCATACAATATTCTTCAGGAGAAATTGATGAATTTGTCATTCTTATAATTTGACATAAATCATTTTTTTGTAATCGTTCATTCAAATATTTTTCAATTATATCTGATTCGTCATCAAATTTTAAATTCTTTAGCTCATTGTAAGCTAACTCTATTGAGGAGTGAGAACTTTCAAATTTGCACAATAATTCTGCTATTATTAAACTAGTTTTACCTGGAATTGTTGAATAATTTCTAACAATAGAACTTAAGCTTTTTACTAGAGATTCATCTCTTAGGCTATTTTTTGCAGCCTGAACAATGATTCCATCATCAGGAATTGTTTTGAAAATGTTTATCACATGTATTAAATTTTTTGCATAATAAAATGCAGCAGTTAGCCAAGTACCCCATCTAGTTAAAACTACATGAGGTGGAATTCCAATTTCATTAAATAGTCGTTTTCTCTTGTTATTTTTTGTTATTGCCGCTTGAATTGATGCAATAAGAGAATCAATTTCAGGATAAATAGTCCTGATTTTCATTGAACAATTATGCATCAGATGAGCAACACAAGTTACGTGAAATAACCTTGGATATAAAAGCTTAAGAACTTTTCCAGCTATAATTATATGTTAAATTAAAACCTGCTAGCATATATTTAGCGGAATCTGTTATTAGGAGAAGGAAATTTTATCTTACAATTAAAACGCATTTAATCGTATCGTCAACAATTGAATAATTGTTTCTTTGGTAGAAGTTTTATCATTTTTACGAAAGAAATCAAATAAGTTTTATCGGGATTTTTAAGTATCCCCATTAAAACTGCAACAAATTTTTGACTACGAATAGTGACCTCGTCACTTATGGCGAATACAAGTTGATTTCTAAAAAATTATATATTCATAAACCTAAACTTTTCTTGAAATAATACAATATATTCAGTTTTCAATTGTTTAACGCACATTCTTGCTTTGTATTTGGAAGGAAGAGGCAAAGAAGTATTCTTGAATAAATTCTTTAGAGGAGGCATAGTCAATTTATGCAAGGGTATATCGCATTGAATAAATGCTTTAGTGACTTGCATTGACCAGTCATCATTGGGTAACTCGTCCAAACAAGGCTGATAGAAATTATTCTCTATAAATTATATTAATTTGTAAAAACTTAATAAATTTGAGTGCTTCTTCGATTCTCGGTGAGAATTCACAAAATGCTTTTTCTCACACCTGACTGTGCATAAGCAAAGTTGACATTGCAACTCGCCATTCTCTCGTAATAAAAACTCCAGCGGATATTCAATAACAATTTTTTTTGCCTTAAAATACATTGTTTTTGCAGTTCTTGGCATACTAAACACCCACGCGCTATTTTAAATAAAGTTAAAATTTTTAACTTTATAAAATTTTTTTTTTAACTTTTTAACTTTATTTTTTTCTTTAATAAGTAACTATTTCATTTAAAAAATACTTTATTTTTACTTTTAAGCCAAAATACACATTTTCATATATTCTAACTTTTTTAACTTAAATTGCCCTAATGATAACTTTATGGGGAGAACCTTTGATTAGTGCAAACCTTCGAGTTCTCACACCGACTGAACTCAGTTGATTCTCACCTTTTTGGATTGTTTCAAGCTATACTTATTGCAGAACAGAAGATGGAGGGACCTCACTGCATCGTTATGTAATCATGGTACACTATACTCCCGAATTTGGTGGCTAAATGATAACTGTCATTGCCTCATTTTTACCGTGGCTACACTGTTTCCGTGACCATTAAAAACGTTTCTATTCTGAAAATTTGAGAATAATCCTTCTGATTGGGGAGAGTTATTCCCATATTTAAGTCATGCAATGTGCAGGTTGTTCAGGATGCTAAATAGAGTTTTGTTAAGCAACTTTTAAGTTGATCTTTATTATTAGCAATTGCCTCTGAAGTTTGATCAACTCCTTCACATTAACTTGGGTAGTAGTTTTTATGGTCCCAAGGTGTGTGCCACGCATTTTTTCAGCAACAAGGATGGCAGCTTTTTGGGATACGCTTGTACTTCTGCCACGTTGATGACGACGATTTGTTAATGTGCTGTCAAAATAGGGTATTGTGGAGTCCTTACCAATTATTAGTGGCACATTGTAGATGACAGAAATGATTGTTTTCGGCATAATGAACTTTATCCTGGATGTTTTCTTATATAGTAAACTCTCTCAAATTGGTTATTTTTATTTCGTGCAATTTTTGCGACAAACTTGCACCATATATACTGTATCTTTGAAGTTTTTGTATCTTTCGAAACAATTCCTACATATACTTTTTGATGGAATAAGCTTGTGAAATTTTGTAGTTTCATCCAGTTTGAAAATTCTTGACATTCTTTGAGAAACCGTTTAATGTTGACAGTTTTGTCAGTGCATATTTGTTCATGTAATTTTCTCATCTGAAATCCGTGTCCCTTTTTATTTTGGATAAAAATCTTGATAACTTTATTTGTCGCTGGAATCAAATTGAATTACACACATTGCCAGATGTGGAATCTTACATGTGGGCCACTTTGAGACAAATAGGAACGGCTTGATTTATTTTATTATTTATTTATTGAACTTGTTAAGGACAATAAGAAGAAGAACTGATGGCGATTCTGTTTCCCCTCACTATTGCTTGGGACACGTTCTGGAGGAGCCATCTCGTCTCCAGAGGATTGTGTGTTCTCAAGGTCTTGAGACGCCCAATACTCTTGAGAAAGCACAACGACTCCTTCCCAATCGATCCCAGGGTTTCGACAGCAACCGGCCGGAAAACGTAACGATCGGTGAGCCCATCATATTTCTTCTTCTTGATGTCCTCTGCTTTATCCGCAGCTGTGCCAGCATTGCAGGCACTTTCCAACATGTTTGTCTTGGACAAGGAGTCGGAACATGTTGAAAACCACCGTCATAGCCAAAAGAAAGAAGAATTCAGGTGATCCCAGCCTCCCTCAGCAGTTCGCGCAGCCTCTCCCGATGTTCCGCCGTTGTCCCGACGCATTTTCGGTACGGACGGGGATTTTCAGGACGAACCTCTCGTAGATGGATTGCAGATGACTTTATGATGTTGTTCCAGGCTTTTGGGATAATCTCTTTATCAGACGCTTTCAACCGCAAACCTGATCAAACTTGATTACGTCTCTCCCAGATAGTCCCGAAATAAAATTTGTTTGTGTGTCCTAAATTAGTGAAATTATCGGGAGCATTGAAGTTTTATTTATTATTGACACTATTAAAGTTAAAATGCGTGTTGTTTTCTAAATATAGAATAAATTTGGGTATTAACAAAATTAACAGATGTCTTAAAGATTTGATGAATAATTACTTTGGTTTATTATTTTCAAAAAAACTTTAATGTTCAGTTATAAAGGTTTAATGTTTGCAATACCAAATTTAGATTGTCTGACTTAAGAGAACAAACGTTTTTACAGAATTTTCACTAACTTAGTTATAATTCTGATCATTCACTTTATTTAGAAAAAATTAAATTTAAACAACAAAAATTAAGTTAAGTAGATTATGGCATCAATGGGCAACTGCATTCATTTTATATAAAATTGATCAATTTTTTTGAAGATTACAGGTTAAATTACAAGTACAAAGTTATCAAAATGTTATAGAAAAATTTATTTTCACGATTTCAAATTTCCGACACATAAGATGGCCTGACTGTTCCCCCGACAGATCGCGACGAGTCTTGCTCGGCGATCTTCGTCCCAAGCCGACGAATGAGAGAAAGTGTTTCCGGGGCGATTACTCCTGATGTCTCGGCGGCTATTGGCGCAAAAATTTGATTTCTGGCCAGGGACGAGTATTTTCTTGATTTTCCGACCCAGGCTCGGCAACTGACTAGATCAGATTCTTCTCCTCCCAGCTGAGGCATTTCCCGTGGTCGAAGGGAAATGTTGTCATCTCATCTCCGCGATCCAAGCCGACTGGTTTCAACACATTAGGGACTCCCGCAGATTTCAGGGCACGGCTTACCAAATCACTAAGCCCAGAGTGGCGGAAGGAACGGCCAGCGCTACGACGGCAAGATAGGGGGTGTAGTCCCAAGATATCAATCGTCTAGCATTGATGCTCACGGGAGATGTTCAATCCAAAGCGCAGAGAAACTGCGATGCGGAGGAATTCGTTATCCAGTAACGTCCCGACTGACGCCATTGGGTGTTGATTGAGTTTACACTTATTTAATATTTGAATAAACCGAAACTAAAACCCCTAATGGAGGCTATTTGGCCACATTCTGCCACTCCTGCTAACATTGCTATGGAAACATATTTCATGCAATTTGGAGACGCATTCCGAGGAAGACCAAGGACAACACCTCCATCGGTGCTAAATCAGGATCTCAAAATTATTGAGAGGAAACTCGAAACTGCCCATGATCTCGACAACCTGAGAGAATTGGCAAAGAGGAGAGGCACCTGGAAAAGTTTGTGGGACAGTATTGTTGTTCACGCGGCACAAGGGAAGCTTAATTAGTTTTATGACTTCTCGAGAGTGCCTTTAATAATAATAAAACCCTTAAAAGTCATATCAGGCCAATCGTTTGGTCAAGCAAAAGACTGCCTACTAATCGTATATAAAAATTTTCGGTACTTATCGAGAGCGGCCGGCCTCCGCAGCTCGCTTTTTATTTGCTGCAGGTTTGCTGCTAACTAACTCCTCGAGATGGGTCAAAATAAGGAATGTATAGGTCGAAATAGAAACATTGTGGTTCAGAAAAGTTTTAATGTCGCATATTTAGAAAGCCACGTCAATCCTTATTTTAAAAAGTCTTATAATCACGTCGTATTGGTCGATGGAAATTGATTGATCAAGAATAAATAGGTAAAATCGTTTTTCTAGTTGGTTTAAATATTGAGATTGCATAAAAATATCAACAAATAAAGACAATCAGTGTTAGATTTGATTAAACAGTATTTATCCAATTAAAAAAGCAGTACTTTTTACTGACATTTCTAAACGTTTTAACACCTCATATAACCAAAGATACAACACATATTTCTTTATTATCAAACTGCTCCCTACCTTGCATTATTGATCAGCCTTCCTAATCTATCTAACAAATGTCCATTATTATGCACGAACCCCGACAGTAAGAACAATAAGTATTTATCCCCGATGATTTTCTTTGTTTAACGAATGACTTGTTTTAATGATGTGGCTACTGATTTATTTCCTCTTCCTGATTTTGATTTCATGTCTGCTTGACCATCATACTCTTCAGTGTTTCTTCAACACGATGACTGTATGTAGATCTGAGTCCCATCTTCAATAAATAACTTTTTAATTTGGTTCTTAAACAAATTGGAAACGACCTCGTTCCAGGTGGAATTATTTTTACTTGAGCGTAGTAGTTATATTTCTCAACTTTGCCCTGCTTTAGGCAATTCTGGGAAGTGATTCCCATTTTGATAAAATTAATTTTATTCGCTGAACTGAATTTTCTGTCTGTAATTATTAAGAATCAACACGTATTTTAACCTTTTGTGTGGGTATGATTGACTGGACTTAGTATCCTTTTATTTTTTCACTTCCCTAATTCCATACTTCTTGCAGAGGTGGAAATGAATACATTTTACTACTTCGTGTTGTTCTCTGGCATAATTGCTGTTGAGCATTTTCCCGCAATGGCTTCTCCGGATAGATATACAATTTATATATCGGAGAGTCAAGGAAAAAAAACTCAATATATTAAAGACGTCATTTTAAAATTAGTCCTCACTATTCTAACCAGTGGAAAATAAGCATCAGTTATTAACGTTTTATAACATTAGTCACCTTTTTGCTGTAAATATGAAGCCTTGTTCTGATGGAGTAATTATTAAAATGCTATTTTCCATTTTTTGTGATGAATGTTGTCTATAAAATACACAAAATATTGCGAAACGATTACCATTAAGTAATGATACTATTACAAGAAGAATAAAATGTATTATAAGGTTCTTACCCACATCTAATCAAGTTCTTTATTAAAAATAATTTTTAGAATATCGAAAGCATTTTTATATTATTCTTTTGCTGTCGACACGAGTAAAGATGTATCTAATACCGAACAAATAGTTTCATGAACTTTTTTCAGAATGGAGACTTGAATAAAATCTTGATCCTATATTCTGAAGGCACTGTCTTATTCGTCAAGAATATAATCGCATGCCCACAAGGTTTAAAATTCTACTACAAATTTCGAAAAAACCAATTGGTGGAAAAATTACTGATTATTTTTATAGTATTTTTTGTCCGATTTATTTTAATTTTACATTTTATTAAAAAAAGACAAAACGTCGAACAATCCCAATCTCAGATGAGTATAGAGGACAGACGGGATTTTTCTCTGACAGACTACAGGGAGTTGACCCCCCAACAGAACCAGGACTTGTTAGGCCTATTCAATAACTTCGGGGTAATTAAAAAAGAGACCTTTCTAAGTAAGACCGTAAAGAAAACGGTTGATCTTAATGACCAGATTGATTAAAATTAGATTTTCATCTATTTAAAAAAATACAGCAATATTTTTGAGTTATGTGTTTTTGCTAATTTAATGGCCAGGAGCTTAATTTTAATATGTCACGTTACGAACGCGGTATTATAATAATTTCCAGTCCAAAAAAGTCTTTAATAAATAAAGGAATGGGAATTTTTTGTGGAATTGAGAACTTTAATGTAAAACAATTTGATATCACTGTCTCGATAAGACGACTCTTGATTCAAAAGTAATAACATAACATAAATGCTGAATTTTGTGAGAGTCATTGCAAGCACTACTGAATATAAAATATAAACTTGCAGTATCCAATTAGTAGTTCTGTAATTAAAACAGAACACTGTTTATTTGACAAACTGATTTAACTATTGGTTATAGAATTGTTTGATTAGTTAATTGCACTAAAAAGACTAATTTCTCCTGTCGATCAATTATTAATGTACACTCAAAGCACAGATAAAGGAAACTAGTAAGTTTAATAATTACTATTGCATTAAAGAATCAACAACTTTTTATTAAGATAAATTCAATCGTAAATGAGTACACTTGGAAATTTATACAAATTCAGTTTTAGGAAATAGGACAATATTATGGAGAACTATTAGTTTTGGCTAAAAGTAACCTTTGTGTTGAATTTGGATGTAATATCTTACTCTCACTTGTTAGACATAAATAAAATATTGCCTATCTTATTAAACACAGTTTTTTAAACATAAAAAATATAATATTTTAAATATCCAAAGCCAGAATATTTTGAGCGTATCTGACAAATCGGTCAAATTTAAGTGGCCAAGCAGCTTAAAATAAAAACGTAAAATCCAACCACCAAAATCATAAAAACGAAGACTTTCCAAATCAGGAAATTGTCTATAAAAAACCAAAAAAGTATTCCAACAATCCTTCGTAATATTCTTCCCATCATCCTACCAAAAATGTTAAAAAATAAAAAAACAGCAATAAAATCAATCCAAGTGGATAAAAACGCATTTCCATCAAACAAAAGGCGCCAATAAGCAATGGCCAAGTCAAATTCAAGAAAATCAACATTTTTTGAATACTCAAAAACAAAGAAATAAATTCGAGAAAATTCTTTCTTGTCTTTTTGGACAATTTCAGCATATTTCAGACATTCTGTGGCCAATTCGCTCAATGTTTGGACACTACGTATATTTGTTTAAAACACCCTAAATCATGGAAGGCTGATAAAAATTCGTAATAAGTAAATTGGCACTGTTTTTTGGCTCCCATTTTCCAGGCTAAAATAAGAACTTCAATTTTTTTGTGATCGAAATTCAAATCGATCAATAATTTTTTTATTCCTGTGGGTCCAATTATAAAGTTATTTTCTGATTTTTATTTTTTGAATAATAACCAGAATAGCTGTAGAATAAAAGGTCGATTTTTGATAGTTTTTGTTTATTTTTTAAAAATATTCTTCAGATATTTTGTCCATATTTCCGTTATGAACTAAAAACATGTTTTCACCCCAATCAGCTGAACAATCAAATAATTCAATTAATCTATTAACAGTCCATATTTTCTACAAATTATTTAAAATAATAAAAAATACGTTTTTGACGTACTCCGTCATGTTTATTATACAGCCATACAACAACTAGAAAACAAAAAATCATTTTTTAATTTAATAATAAATAAAATAAAACAAAATTAGATGCTAGAATTGTTTTGCGATCAATTTTTAAAGTGAGATTTATATTAAAAATAATGATTTAACTAATTTAAATATATTTCCCAATTTTGTAAGATTTTTATTTATTGAATGAATATATGAATGAAAAGATTTTGGTGTGGTAGTACGTAATCGCATGCTAGCAGGCCGTGACTGTGAGTTAGACTATGGCTTTCTCTCAAACAGAATAAACTGCTTAAGGAAAAGATTTTGCTTAAATAGTAAAATAAGACTTTTCTATTGAGTATGATAGTAATAGTAATGACTAACAGATATCTTTATTAATCGAATACGAATAACGCTTAAAAAACACCAATTTCCGAAACTCCTCAGATTCGAAATGCAGGATTGTGATATTCTATGTGGAAAAATAAACAATTTCATATCGTGTTTGATTTTAAAATTGGTTTCATTTGCTTATTTAGTCATTTGTAGATTACATTATCAACAATAAATATTTCTGGAAGACTTGATGTGCTCTCTAAGAATTGTCCATCTCGTTAACTTGAATATCTCAAAATGGCCTATCACACTAGAAGCTTTTTTTCACTGGTTATTCTCTAATTATATTTTTAGTTTCCATTTTTTTGATAATCAAAAAGTGGAACAAGTTAAGTTAGGAATGAACAAAAACGAATCCATTTAAAAATCTTGTTATTCTAAGAGTTTGACATACTTTCTTCCCCATGGAGAGAGATTATCGTCAAACTATATTTTATGTTTTGTCTCAATGTAGTCAATCATAGGAACAAACATGGGAATATATTTCATTTTTGTTTGTTATTTTATTTTCACTTATAGGGGAATTTACTGTTCAGAAATCGATTGTTGGAAATCTCCACTTTTGTGTGTCTTCCTCATTTGATCTAATAATGAATATTTAATTTATAAGTTTTTGTATGCCATTTTTGCTCCTCATATGACTCTCCTAATATTAGTCTCAATCATGTTGAATTAAAAAAATAGGAATCTTGTGTATTTTCTTTAAACTCATCGATCCAAATGAAATATATTTTATAACTGCTATAATTTTGATGGGAATATTTCTTCCTACAAAGAATAAGATTTTAACTATTGGAAAACACTGGATACAAAAAATTTCAACGCGAATTTATTAAATATAACAGAAATCGGGCTTTAAATAAAAATATCACTTGGACAAACAAAAAATGATCCAAAATGAAAACTGTAAATCACGATAAAGGAAATTTAAATTCTTAAATTAGTTGATTTTTTTAAATAGATATATCTTATGAAAATAATTGTAATTTCCTAGACGTTAACAAAGCCATCCATCCGATTTCTGTGATATGTTAAATTTGTCGTGCTTTTACCGAATATTTTCTTTGTCTTTTAAATCCATTAAATAGTAAAAATAAATATCGTGTTTTAAGCATAAATATCGTGTTTTAAGAAAGCACGTGAAAAGTTTATATGAAGATGACAAAGGAATTACATTCATCGATGTTGGAATCACTTCACAAAAATGTCTACAGAGGGTTTAAGTGGATAAGCTTACAAATATGATCATTAGAAAATGAATTTGAGACAATTCACCTCCAAAGGTGAAAATAATTCCCGTTGGGCTGACTTGGGATAAAATTGTTTTAAAATTCGTTAAAAGTCATCTGGAGGCCATTGGTGTTGATATTCTTTACTCATTAAGCACAAAATTTTTTATTTAAAATTCCAAACATTTGAAAATCGTCTTTTATATTTTGTAGTGGTCATGTTAAAATAATTTTAGTTTATAAATTTTATGTATAGAACATGCAATTTAATATGATTCGTTTTTTTTAAATATATTCATATTATATCAAATCTAATAAAATAATAAATATTTAATTTATAAGTTCTTGTATGTCATTTCTCTGCTTCTCCCATGACTCCCCTAATATTGGTCTTAATCATGTCTAATTAAAAAAATAGGAATTTTATTTATTTTTTGTACACTCATATGCATATTTCATCAATTTTATACTGTCCTTCCTGCCATCGGAATGGGACTGTCCTCTCACTAGTCCTGATATTTCTCTTTGTGGAATGTCTTCTCAACGGTCTTCTATATCTCTATTTAACAACTCTAATCTTAATGTTCCTACATGGGTCAAAACTAAATATTGCTATGTTTGCAGCAAACAAGTCCCTGTGGACTCCACACATTGTTTTTTGTGCAAAAAATGTATCATTTCTCAAGGATATCACAGTTTTGTCATTGGGAAGTGCAATGGACTGGGAAACAAACCTCAGTTCTTCATGTTCTTTCTATTTTCCTTTATACTTTTCACTTTCATGTCTGCCACTTCATTTTTTTATCGATTTTCTCGTGGATTTGGAAACCATGGGATCAAAGCGGCATTGTCTTTGATGTTTCCGGCAATTTCATGGTTGAGTGGTTTTGAAAAGTCATTGGTTGATTGCATTGTTGGGAATTTGTGTCTGACTTTTCTTTGGCTGTCAGTCTGGGCTTTTGTTTTGGAATGTGTGCAATTTTTTACTGGTTTTAATGTGCTGGGGAAAAGAAATGGCGGGAAAATGATGTATTTTGGCGGGAAATGTAATTTGTTTGTTTATTTTATTTACCCCTTTTATCGTGGGTATGAATATCGTCCAGAGGAGATTTTTGAGTGTAAAAGTTTAGATGTTTAAATTTTTTTTGTTTTATTTTTCTTAACATAGATTAAAGTATTTTAAATTTTTTAGTTTTTTTAAGAAACATATATTTATGCGCTTTTTTATGAAATCACAATTTAAAAACAAAAAAAACTGAACAGATTTAATTTATTTAAATGCACGAAAGAAAAAGTTTTATTTTTTTTATAATTCGTTCAAATTCAATCATTTGTAATCTCTCTACATGGCTAGTCATTCAGCATCTGAAAAAAAGGCAGAATAATTGGCATGTATAAATCTGGAAAAACATACAGAAAAATACAAGATATCACCAAAAAATTGCTCGTATCGCAAATTATCAGAAGCTATTTAAATAAGTGCTCAACAAACAAAAAAGTCGGGTCTGGTCGACCATCAATGCTTAATCGTCAAGAAATATTTTAAATTAATGAGGCTTGAAAAGTGGATGTCAATTCCAACTGTTTTAAATCTGCTAGAAAAGCAGGGAAATCAGTAACTTCTCAGACAATAAGAAATACCACGAAAAAATTTGTTTGAATGCTTATCCGCCCACGAAAAGACCACTTCTTACCAAAAACCGTAAATTTAAATGATTGACGCTATGCCAAAATGGAATATTCTTTCAAAATATTTTGGGAGCGAATTATTTTAAGTGATGAAAGATTTTAGTTACCAACAAGACAATGATTTGAAACATACTTAGGCAATAGCAAAGCGTTTTTTTCAAGCAAATAATATTAATTTGCTAAAATGGCCTGCACAAAGCCCAGATTTTATCCCTATAAAGAATGTTTGGGCCTTTATTATTATTTCATAGTAAATTCGTGAGAGAATGCATGTTCAGTTTTTATTTTTAATATATTTTTGAGAATTTAAAATAAAATGTTTTTCTATGAGTTCTCGTGTAATAAATGTTATAAATCTCGGTTACTCCAATTATCTAACAGTTTGGAGGTTACAACAAAGAATCCACTCTGCTTTAATCAACCAATTAACTAAAAAGGGGGACTGTCTGGGACTAGACTGTCTCTTACTAGTAGAACACGAGCCTACCTACACTGTCGGTCTACGCTCCTCTCAGTACATCAACGAGCCCCCCAATTTACAAAAAATTGCCGCCTTTTATAAGGTCGATAGAGGCGGGCTGATAACCTTCCACGGGCCAGGCCAACTCACAGCCTACCCAATTCTACATTTGGGGAAAAAGAGTTTAAAATGGTATATCAGGAGGCTGGAATTGACCTCCATTTCGTGTGTGTGCCAAATTTGTCTCTCAGCCTACACTACTGAGAATATCGGCTGTTGGGTAGAGGGCCGAAAATTGGCCTCAATAGGTCTTTGTTTTATTACACACTTGACAGGTGTTAAATGTAGTAGATTTGTGACAATGCATGGAATTGGAGTGAACTGTGACACAGATATGGCATACTTCGATCAAATTGTTCCGTGTGGACTCGAAGGAATTAAATCTACTTCTCTCAGTCTGGAATGTGGGCGGAGAGTGTCTGTGAATGATGTTTTTGAGGATTTTATTTGGGCATTTGGTGAGCAGTTTGATTGTACTTTTAATCGTATTTCTCTCAATGATTATTTATATTTTATAAAATAAAGTTTTTAAATAATTATTGCTAAGAACCATGTCAGTTCTTTTGAAAATAAGTCATTTTATTATGAAATAAATAATTTAGACCCACCAGAATGTAACGAATTTAATTTTGTATTAAAAAATCTTTTTTATTTTAAGGAAAAACTTTTATCGACAGACGAATTATTTCTCGACTGTTTTAATCGTTTTTTATCTTCCGAAGTGAGAATTTTCACCCCATTTTAAGATCTTTTCAAAAACTCTCAAATTCAACTCAAATAATTTCACATTTCAAGTCCACAGTCAACAAAAAGATGAACTAATCAACAAAATTCGCTCACAAGTTCTCTCCCGAGTGACCCCACATGAAGAAATCAATGTCAAATATAACTTAGAAGTACATCTCACTCATTCCAAATTAGATCCTCGTGGGGTCCCAAGGACTCGCCTGGGTAAAGGCCAATCGACTGCCTTATTTTCTACAAAGTGAATACTACATGAAGTATAGAATCGGGAAATTACTTTCTCAAGTATTTTATATTATGTAATCATAGATTGACAAAAATACTGATCTTAGTCAAGTCACTTTTGATCTCTCAACTTCTTTGACTGAAGATTTAAATACTTCTAGAAGAGAAACACTCGCCTCGGTGGTCCCCAATTTTTATTTGGCTGTAGAACAGAGAACTGTCCAGAAATAACAGTTTAATAAATCAAGACTCAACAGAACTATATAATATTGATTTTATTAGTTTTGATCCTCTCACTGATGATAAAATGGCGGGAAATATGTCATCTTTTGAAGAGATTTCAAAAGTTGTTGAAAATGATTCGGAAAATTATTTTAAAGAAGAAAAATTGAAAAAAATGAAATAGAACAAGAATCTGAAAGAAGAGATCACTTTCCAGGTCTCCTCTGCAAACAAAAGTGGTTAAAAAAAACAAATATGAAGACCCATTTGAAGACATTGACGACATTTTCTATAAAAAAGACAAAACATAAAAAAGACAAGTTTTTGTTATAAATCTTAAACAGACCAATAAACACAATTTCCTCATTCGAAACGCTTAGAATGTTCGAGAAGTTTCTAGAATTTTACAATGTTGATAAATTGATGGAATTTTGGTTAGAAATAGACAAAATAAACTTATCCAAGAACAAATACAGTCGGCTAATACTCTAATACTGCAGGTTTCCAAAGTCAATCAGAGATCTATTTACTCGACCTACATCCTGCAAATCTCTAAATCCGCTTCACTACGAAGAGGTTGCAAATCCTGTCGATTGGAGCAAAGAGACCACTCTAAGACTACAGAATAAAGTTATTGAGCCTCTTTTGATTTATTGGTGATTTTAATGTGAGAGTACTCCTAGGATGCCTGCCTTCCTTCAAAATGAATATCTCATTGAGGGGTTTATTATTATTTATATTGTTTTTAGAATTCCGAGTTTTATACAAACACACAACAAAGGTTATTTTTAAAATTTTTATTACAATTAATTTTTCAGAAATAAACTCAATAAAATAGAAAATTATATCGAAAATGTTCATAAAAATATTATCGAAATAGAAAATGAACTTATCAAACCTTTCCAAGTATATTTCAGCCAAGAATCAAAACAACTCCAAGTATTTATATTATATCCCCATCCACAAAGACAAGACCAAACACAGAGGACAGTCATGCCCTTCTTTGCCACTGTCTAACCACAGAAAGGACATCAGGCTATGTCATATACGACCACATTCTCAATACAGGAAATATATACTTAAAAAACTGTTATAAAACTTGGAATCTGATCCAGGATTACAAATCTTTGTTTGATCAAAGTCCATTTGATGTTTCATTGACATACAAATATGCTCATGTATTAATCATGTGGTTTATTTAGTATATATATTCGACTTATGTGCATTCGGAGGCTCAAAATTGTTTGGAATTGGATCAAAAATTAGTTCAAGATATTTTTTTGAGATTGGAGTGTCCTTCGAAGGATCTCTTCAAGCAAATCGAGGACATTTTAGTCCACAGATTGATCAAACCCTTCAATTCCTTCACGGAAAAAGACGCCGAAAGTCTCAAAAAAGTTATTTTTTGATGTTTTTGTTGTTTTTTAGAACATTAAAATTACTTTTGTAGGTCCCGACAAAAAACGTGACTCTCAGCTTGGAGACCAAATCTAAAGCTGTCAATTATTTGTAGCCCGCGGATGTGCAAAAAAGTTTTAATCTTTTTATTTGAAGGATCCGCTCTTTCCTTTTGAACCCATGGAAGACTATGTGGAGCCTATTTTTGACGAGGAGGCTCTAAAGTCTCCCCAAAGGACTCCAAAGGTCACAATCTCCACACTCTTCTCACAAGGGTACCCTCTCTGGCTCATTGAAGGGTGGAAATCGAAAACTTTAAAGAATTTTTAAAGGAAAATGGCGCCTTGGTGGACTTTGAGTGCTGGCAGGACGTGGAGATCTTCAAAAGGATTCCCCACACTGAAAAGGTCCTCGTTTCTCTGTATTTCTCTACAGTTAGCCTGTGATGTCAAATTAATCGAGATCAAAGGGCGGTATTTGAATAATCGATACTTTTTTGGTGAGAATTCTCCCGCCAGTGAGCGAGAGCAGAATAAAGTATTCCAAAAATATATATTTATAGGCAATGGCTCTTTGTGGTGGGTGGGGGAAACTCCTGAATGATATTCCTCCACCAAAGATTGTGAATATAATGCAGACCCACGTAGCCAACCGTCTGAACTCAAAATGGATTCCCGCCTTTCTTCTCAGCAAAACTGGAGACACTCCTTCCCCAGTTATTGTGGAGAAGGCAGAAGAGAAAATGAAAAAAGAAGAAATTGATGGGTTGGTTCCACCACAGGTCAACGAAAAAAACAAATCCGAGGTCGAGGACCGTTTTACCGTTCAAAGGAGTTCAAAAATAAACGTGAGCCAAGCGCGATGGAGATTCTCGACTTTCGATCGGCGATGAAGGATTCTGAGACTCACAAAAAATTCCGATCCTTTCTTCAAAGCAAAGGACCGAATTGTGAGACGAATTTGCTTTTTTGGGAAGAAATACAAAAATATAAAGTTTGTGTGGTTTTTTTATTTTAGCAATTATTTTTATCAAAATGTGAGGATTCGCTCAAACGGCATAAAGTCAGTTCGATCATAAATTGCTTTCTAAACTCACAAATTCCGCCTCCCATCCAAATTGTGGCCAACAAGTCAACATTGATAAGATTTTGGATTCTTCGAATGATTTGAATCCGTACTTGTTTCGGGAAGCCCATGTTTGTTTATGACAGTCCAAGTTTATAGTTTTCTGCATTTCGTTGGTTGTTGGCATGTTGGACTGAATTCGTCGAGTTTAGGAAAAACACGTCTCATAAAAAACCAAAAGATGAATCAATGTTTGAATTAAGTGTTATTACTAAGCCCGAACCAATCAAACAAAAGGCACCCAAGTCAAAGACTGCAGTATTTCAAGGAAATAAACTGGAGTGGAGTTATTCTGCATATTTGAAGGCAATCGACGTGGAGATGATGGTTGATGACGATAGAAATAAAGTAAGTCAAATATTTGTGTTCAAAATAGTTGAAACATGACAATTAACAATCTAATATATTTTAATTAATACTAATAATGAGTAATATGTTACACCCATGGCCACCATTAACCTTGAACTAAGATTAACTTTAATTAATTTGAGATTTTTCTTTGTTTGAACTGACTTGTTTTAACTGCGGTATATTTCCGAGTGATGATCAGTCATTATATCGACATCGAGAGCCTCCGTCCGTCGAGACCTGCCTATGAAGGTCCTGCCTTTTTAACGAAGATGACATGATAAAAGTGTGACTAACAAAAACGGAGCTCACTGTTGGCCCTGGGACAAATGTGGGTACTCTCTTGCCCCAACTGTTTGTGATAATACTTCAATTTAAACAATTAATAAAAATTTGCGACTTTTGCAAGTTCGGATTTTGGAAATAATTTAAAATGGTCACTTCCATACACAAATCCTATGCAACGAATATGCCCATAGTGACTCCTTTCAAGCATAAAAGTACTCGCCGAAGCTTTTCGGACAAGTCGACAACAAAACAGCATCTTCTGGGGTGTTCATCACCGAATGTGACTTTCTTGTTGAGGAGGTTATTTGCCTTTAAATACTCTTTGTGGCCAACTGGAAACATATGTTAAATTTCCGGACTTGAAAAAGTGAATTTGGATCGCGGAGACAGCAAGTTTTTATAACTTTTAATTAATTATTCATCAGTATAACCTAGCAATGTAATTAATAAAAATAATCTGTATCGTTTATATTACAATCCATTTGATAAAATATATTCGAGGCAAGAAGAAAATCCCTTGTTTTTTGAAGGAGAATTATATTCAATTTTTCTTTGATTTTGTTTCTCAAAACTGAAATTTCAGACTGTGGCGTCTTTGAAGTTGTAGTCATTACACTAAACCGTGATTAAAGTAATATTTATGAATATTTTAGCGTGCTAAGTTAACAACAATATTTCGAATGGTGGCTTGAAATTTTATAATTCTGTTTTAGAATCCAACAAGTTTCACAACAGTCGTAGCCATATGTGGGAGGGGTTGTTCTCGGTTCAGATACCAGAGTTACCTATCTTCCAAATACTCCGACGAACATTGTAATGAATTGGTTGTATTGACAAATCAGATGATGACAATTTGATCAAAATCTCCCATATACTAATAATGCAATTATTGGTTTTTCTGGAAATATGGCCGTATTTCGTGCAATGACAGCGCAGATTCGTCGTTTTTATACGTATTTTTCAATTTATTTTTTGTTTTTAGACTGTCTTATAATGTGAACCCAGTGATTTTGATACCTTCATCGAAGGATTCCTGCCGGCATTCATACTTCCAGACCAATTATCGGCATATTTAAATATTTGTAATATTTTTGATCATAATTTTTGTATTGTGTACAAGGAGGAATTTATACGTTTGAAAAAGATCCTTATCATAGTAGAAAATACAAATTATTTTTTGACAATCGGGCCTGGAGGAGACATTGCATTTAATTGGATAACCACACAGTATTTTTTATAATTATTGCCAGTTATCTGGAATATACACCACGCAAAGTGAGGCCGTTGGAATAGCTTACGATGCGATTAAAGAAGCCGATTAACAGGAGCATCTTCCATGGTAATTTTTCATAAATAATATTTTAGCTTACACAATATCTGTCAATGGGATAAGTTTAGTGGGGTTATCACCACTCTTTTAACATGTATTGCTCCTAATCTTCATTATTTTAAAACACTTTCCTAAATTATCTTCATTACATGTTAGTTAATTTCTTTTGAATATGTCGTCCTAACTAAAACTACAAAATCTAAAATTATTTAAAATTTGACCAAAAATGTCTCATCTTAGCGAAAGATTGTTAAAAAAGTACACAACAAGTAAATTTTAGATGATTATTTCAAAGTCTCACCTGTTTTAATAAAGTTCCGATTAGTATCCATCAGATCAATCAATTCAACAGTATTTAAACTTATCTAATTTTTTGGAATTTGTTCTCTCAGATTTCAAGATTTAAGAATGGATTAATTCCAGTTGATAACATTGTCTGGAAAACATTGATTAAAATCTCTGATAAAAAACTTGAATTCGTTTAAAGATTAAATGAATAGTTGGACATATTTATTATCATATGACTCGGTTGACCATGCCTACCCGCGCTGAGTGTCTGCGAAGGCTCAAGTTGCCTTCTTGATTTATCAAATTTGTTTGCAACTGTGATGGACAGGTGGAACGTGCATCTACACTACAACAATTGCGATATAGGCGAGGTTAAGCTAGAGAGGGGCATATACACAGAGCGACAGTATGCCTCTGCTGCTGTTTGTCCTGCCTAGAACCGCTGAGTAGAGTCCTCACTGCTCCCAATCGAACAAATATCGATCGACATCGATGTTTTTTTAGCATCAACAACAATCTCATGTTGATAGACGACATTAAACTGTTCGCTCGGTCTTCAGAGATCCTCCACTCTATGGGCAAAGCCTTGGAAGGTTTTATGAAGGCCGTGGGTCTGGAGCTCATCTACAACAAGTCGGGACTAACACTTCTATGTGTGGTGACCCAGTCAAAGTCGTGTAAAAATAAGGCGATGACCGTTGACCATTTAGCCACGAAGTGCGAAAGTATGCTTACCACATGATTACAAATGAAGACATAACAAGTTTGTGAGGTTTCTCCATCTCTGTTCTGCATAAGTATGGCTTAAGGCGGTCCAGAAAGTTGCGAACTCATCGAGTTCAATCTGTGTGAACTCGAGGGGAGAAATAAGGTGGATACCCCCATATCCACCTCGATTGTTGTCCAGCACAACAACCCGATATTTTGGTCCACGTAAGGTCACCGAGGAGATTGTTATCGTGGAGGTGGGCATCACGTGCCTAGACCGTTGCAAACAGTGGAAATGAAGAAAAGGAGAAAGTATAGAAGGATGAAACAGTGAAGTCAAAACAATTGACTGAGTTAAAGGAATAGTTCGATTTGTTCGAAGCCGGCGGTGACTGTTATAAAATGCAATCATTCAAAAAACTTTTGATCCAAAATTTGTTGATGAAAAATGTTTTTAATTTTCTTTAATTTAAAAAATATGCTAACTGAAGACACATAAAGTAGTTTTTTTTAAAAATCGACTTTATTCTCTAATTGGCCATTTTGGTTGCTTCAATTTTGTTGGTCAATTTGAGAGGTTGAGTGTATTTAAAGTACCCCCCCTCGACGCGATTATTTGATAAAATATTAATTATTTCTGCAGCAGAATAATACGGAGACTCAAACTTATCCAGTCGCCACCTATTT
>NW_021833522.1:0-28518 GCF_006345805.1 Octopus sinensis | reverse complement strand
ATAGGTCTATGTGTGTGTGTGCGTATTGCTCTTTACTATTTTACTCTTTTACTTGTTTCAGTCATTTGACTGCGGCCATGGTGGAGCACCGCCTTTTAGTCGAGCAAATCGACCCAGGACTTATTCCTTGGAAGCCTACTACTTATACTATCTATCGGTACTCTTTTGCCGAACCGCTAAGTGACGGGGACGTAAACACACCACTATCGGTTGTCAAGCGATGTTGGGGGGACAAACAAGGACACAAACATATACTCACACATACATATATATATATATATATAACATATATTCATATATATATGTTTACGTTCCGTGTAATATATATATATATATATATATATATATATAGATATATATATATATATATGCATGTATTATGCATATATATATATATATATATATATATATTATATATATATATATATGCATGCATGTATATATGCTTGTATGTATGTATGTATATATATATATATATATATTATATATATATATATATATATATATTATATGGCGGTGCCCCAGCATGGCCACAGCTTATATAAACTATAAATCAAATCATATATATAATATATATATATATATCAAAGTAAATAAATGGTAACCGAAGTACCGATATATATATAATATATATATAACAGAAGGTTTCGAAAATACACAAAAGACGAAGGCAGGTGGAGTACAAACAAACAATGTATTAGAGAATGAAATAAAACAAGTCATTTACGTTTCTAGCCTACGCTCTCGACAGAAAGATACACACAAAAGAAACAAGGAGATAAAAAAATTGCGTGTAGGTGGCTAACGATCAAACATGGCGTATAACTATGTATACATATATATATAATATATACCTCCATATATATATTATATATCGATATATATATAATCGGTATAATATATATATATATCTATATAATATTATATATATATATATATATATCTATATATATATCTACATATAAAGGGCATTTATATATATGCTATATATATATATATATATACAGGACGTAAACATACCAGTATCAGTTGTCAAGCGATGTTGGGGGGACAAACACAGACACACAAAAAGCGAGCTTCCTAACAAGATAGCTACGTTAAGTAATTAAGTACGTTACAGTCGTCGTCGCGGCACTCCGTCGGTTACGACGACGAGGGTTCCAGTTGATCCGATCAACAGAACAGCCTGCTCGTGAAATTAACGTGCAAGAGGCTGAGCACTCCACAGACACGTGTACCCTTAACGTCGTTCTCGGGGAGATTCAGGGTGACACAGAGAGTGACAAAAACAAGAAGAAAGAGTGAGAGAAAGTTGTGGTGAAAGAGTACATCAGGGTTCGCCACCACCCGTTGCCGGAGCCTCGTGGAGCTTTAGGTGTTTTCGCTCAATAAACACTCACAGTGCCCGATGTGGGAGTCGGAACCACGATCCTACGACCGCGAGGTCACTGCCCTAACCACTGAGCCATTGCGCCTCCACACCTTACACCGATGTGTCCACACAGGCTGAATATTGATTTCTACGATTGTATTATTTCATAATGCTTTCAAGCTTATGTTAATGATATCTTAATAAATAATCCTTTTATTTTACATTCTGTTATCATATTAGAGAAAATATTATGTGATGTATACAAAACGATCTAACATTTAAAACCTGACGAAGACCTATTAATTGCACTATAAATTGATTTTTTTTGTTATCCTGTAATTTGTTATTATTACCTGGATAGAATCTAATACCAGCGCTAAGTGAGCAAGAATTTGTGTATGTAATGGTAAACCTAGCTAGCTAATTAATTCTTATCTTTGCAATTTACGGTACTGGTATGCAAGTGTGTGTGTGTGCATATGTGAACATATATTTCTCTTACTTTTATGTTCTTTTGCTTGTTTCAATCATGTGACTGCGACCATACTGGAGCACCGCCTTTGAGTCGAAGAAATCGGCCCTACGAGTTATTCTTTGTAAATCCAGTACTTATTCTATCGGTCACTTTTGCAGAACCGCGAAGTTACGAGAACGTAAACACACCAACATCATTTGTCAAGCGATGGTGGGGGACACACAGACATATATATATATCTACACGAGAGGTTTCTTTCAGTTTCCGCCTATCAAATCCACTCACAAGGCGCTGGTCGGCCCGAGGTTATAGTAGAAGACTCTTGCCCAAGGTGCCACGCAGTGGGACTGAACTCGGAACCATGTAGTTGGGAATCAAGCTTCTTACCATACAGCCACTCCTGCACACACTTTTTATTCTCGTACTTGTTTTAGTAATTAGACAGCAGCTATTCTGAAGCACCGCCTTGACGTATTTCAGGTGAATGAAACGACCCCAGTTATCAAGCAGTGCTTGGAGAACAAAGACAGACACAAAGGCGCAACATACCCGAACACCCCTACCCCCCTCTCTCTCTGTGGATGTGTAGAATTTTAACTGATCAAATATGGGATCGATTAAGCTGTGCGTAAGTGTTGCCTTGCAGCATTTTCAGGTATGCTACTCTATGTGAAACGTACGTAGCTGATAAATCACCAATAAACTTCCATTGTTTACTTCCTTCAGCCATTGGACGACATTTATGTTGAGGGTATATATATATGTGATGTGTGTGTGTGTGTGTGTGTGTGTGTGTGTGTGTGTGTGTGTGTGTGTGTGTGTGTGTTTGTCATTTTTTAGAAAACTATAAATTCGGAGAAGCAATCTATATTAATCACTGGTGAAGGCCGGTTTATAGGGGTTTTTTTACCCTGGGTTTCTCGCCATAAACCGGGCTTCACCAGTAATTAATATATATATATATATATGAATGTGACAGTCCCAGGACATTATATAAAAAACAAATAGAATACAGAGATAGGTGAGAGAACAACAAACAAGGATTTGACACCCAAGGAAAATGGAAAAGTCTTCGACGTTTCGATCCTAGTAAGGAATGAGGAAAGAAAGCAATGGTGAGAGGGGGGGAACGATTAGAGCAAAAACCTGTCTGCATGAACGGTTTCACCTGTAGAATATATGCAGATATACAGAGAAACACACACACACACACACACACACACATACATATTAGTATACTCTTTTACTCTTTTACTTGTTTCAGTCATTTGACTGCGGCCATGCTGAAGCACCGCCTTTAGTCGAGCAAATCGATCCCGGGACTTATTCTTTGTAAGCCCAGTACTTATTCTATCGGTCTCTTTTGCCGAACCGCTGAGTAACCGCTAAGTATGTATGTATATTAATTTCCGTCGACCAAATCCACTTGTAAGGATTTGCTCGGCTCGAAGTTTTAGTGGAAGTCACTTACCCAAGGTGCCGCTCAAATGGAACTGCATCCAGAACCACATCATTGGGAAGTTAACCTTTTACTACACGCGCGCGCCTAAATATAAAACGCTACGGTTTAAAGCGTTAAAGAAAACCCCATAGTGTTTAGGAAAGTTTCATTAAAGACTCATTCATGTATTTTTAAAAAAAATATTATGTCGGGTGTTTACAGGCAAAGTAGAAAGAACCATAGTTTATGTTTAGAAATTTGATTGATCAGGGTAGGACGGTTGGTTATTTTACAGATAATATAATAGAAAAACGCCAGGGTATTGTAAACTTACAAGCGGTGAAACACATGTAATTGCTTATTTGTCGAATAGCATAATTCGAGAATTATTAGCTACAACGCTATTTAATAATATCAGAAATATAACCAGTTACTTGAACTAAGTTAATATATGTAACATCATTGTCGACGACGAGTTTACTTCCACAAAGGAAACTGTCGGCTTATAATAGTATTTATCTAATAAGTGGGCTAATTATGAAAGTTATTAGAAATCACTTGGTTTTAGCTAGCAATGAATATGAATTAGTATAACATCGAGAAGTATATCTATTTGTCATATTTTAAGTCTGGATCTATAAAGAAAATTCTCTCTGGCCTGCATCTGCTTAGTTGAGTTACTGTAATCATAAGATTTGGAATATTGCTTCTGTATTTAGTATTTTGGTTTCGGCATTTCAATATAGATAAGTATGTATGTTCTAAAATGTAGACCGATATTTTGATTGAACATCGACAGCTGAAAGTCTACATGTCTGTTGTCTTTAATCTCTTACTTGTTTGAGTCTTTGGACTGCGGCCACTGGGGCACAGCCTTAGAGGGTTTTAGTAGAATGAATCGGTACCCCAGTTTTAAGCCTGCTACTTAATTTATGATTCTGTTATGCTGGACCGTTATGATACAGTAAACAAACTGACACCGGTTATCAAGCGGTAGTGGCGTGGGGGACACAGCAACAAAGACACGGACACACACACGCGCTGGTCCTAAGGGCACCGGGTTTTCGACAATAGAGGAAGTGCAGCGATCACCGTATCGTTGAATAGAAACTTGTCCTGTATGTGCGTTCCCATAACTTATTTGCTTTATATTCACCTTACTTCTAGCTGTGCAGATTATACCGGACTGACTTGGTGCCTCAACTTAAGTACCTTATTCAACTGATCCTTAATTATATATATATATATATATATATATATATATATATATACACACTAGCAGAGACACCCGGCGTTACTCGGGATTAAAATGGCATACTTTGTATATAATATAATAGAGTTATGTTGAAACAGGTGATATGGGAAAGTGCAGCACTGACAGAAAAACATTTATAGAGTAAATGATAGGCTAATTCGACTAAGCAACATCCTATGCGTCTGTTTGGAGTATTTCAGGCCCTAACTAGTGGGGGTTATGTATTTTTTGCAGCAGTCGGCGCTGTGTCTAACACGACCCATTATCTGAAATGTTCACACCTCCTTCGGGTTTGTTGTCATACATCACTCATAATGTACATTTGGAGGAACTGTGGTTGTTCCTTTTGGGGGTAACAGGGAACCAATGAGGTGATAGGCTTGCCCTTGAACTTTGACGTCTCGTAAATTCATGTTTATCTATCTTCTTAGATGCACCAAACAATGTCATTTGCAGAGTTGTATCGTTGATATTGTTCAGAAAATCCTTTGACTGAATGAAAATGCCTTCTAGAAGATCCATAAGAAGTTGAGAAGGAGCTAATAGTGCTGGCAATGTTACCTGACCGCCCGAGCAGCACATACCATCTGTTTCATTTGAAAATTTTAAATATCTACAGAAAAGACAATTTGTATTTAGCATACCAATTTGGACAGAGTTATTTTATTTATAAGAATGGGATGAATCATAACTGAAGATAGCTTCAGTGGTTGTGAAGAACGAATTTGTACGTGGTCTGTTTCTGAGAGCTATTCTAGTGGACCTCTGTCTAATCATTTAAACATTGATTTACTGATCCAGCATTAAGTGCTGCAACCTGCATTTGCTGATGTTGAGAAAATCTCATCTAGTTTCTCTCTTCAGACTCTTGCCTTCGGTTTTTCTACAATCCTCCTTGCTTTATATCTGTTTCTGGAGGGATTACGTCTTTTCTTTGGTGGCATATTTTTTCCAATATTGTAAGCAAAAAAAGTTATGAACATAGAAAGAAATTATACATTAATCCCTATTTTTGTAAGCAGTTGTATCCGTAAAAATTTTATTTCAAGAGAGCAGAAATTGAAAGAAGTGAAAGCGAAAAGAACAGAGAAATAAAGTGAAAGATGTATGTACATCTATATGAAATGGACGTGTGTGTGTGTGTGTGTGTGTGTGTGTGTGCGTGCGTGCGTGCGTGCGCACTTGCACGTGTGTATGTGAGAGAGAAAGAGGGTGAGAAAGAGAGATAGAGTGAGTGAAGGTGCGTATCGTGATGACTGATGTATTTTAATGTACACACACATATAGAAAATGTGACGTCATCGTATCGAATTTTTGCGACAGTTGATTTATGGAAGAGATTATGTTAAATTTTTGAAATGCAAATATATGAATGGAAATTAAGTTTAATTTGTAACCAAAATAGTATTGAATGTTTTGATACCCCATACGTCAAAATCTGTAACTCGGTTTTGGAAAGCATAAGGAATATATAATATATAGGACACTATCTCAAATTACAATACAGACGTAATACTAAAATAGTGTAAGAGATAACAGATTGCTCTGGGCTCGCATTAAACAAGAAGCTGGAAATAATTTTGGCCCATGACACTGCATGGACCGTGGCTTTTGTATTTGACACCTGTTGTTTTAAGTGTTGTATTTATATTATATATATGTATATGTATGTATGCATGTATGTATGTATTATGTATGTATAAGCCAATAAGGGAGACCTCTACATGGTAGCTAGATCTGGTAGAAATAGCAGCGAAATCTCCTTCAAAACACCCTACTGTCTTAATCCGATAATTCTGCTTATTATGTAGTTTAATGAGAAACTGTAACTAAAGATTAAGATTATTGACCCCACAGAGAGAGGAAAGAAGAGAGACAGCATAGCGATGGTTTTGGCTGACTGCCATCCTGTACTCCCCTTGTTGCTAGCGAAATAGTATGTGACGGCTGTCTCAACAGTGGGATCGAACCTAAAACCATGTAGTTGGAAAACAAAATCCTTTTAAAGGAGTTTGTCACAAATGTACGTGACTATTTCAGAAAGTTGTTCTTTATACTTTTTGACAGAAAAAATATAAAAGAATATTTATCACAAACCCACCGAAACAGAGCAACTGATATCGGGGGAAAAATTTACTAATCAGAAAAAATAAATTCATTTCGCGTAATTATGTAAATTAGAACAGTATATACCGCCCACCAGCAAAAAGTATGATTTCTTAGGAATTATTTTTTTAATGCTATAATGAAATTTCATTTTCGATTTTTTGTATTTAGGAATTTTCTTTGCTTTTTTATTTTTATTTTATTTCATTTTATTTTATTTTATTTATTTTTATTTTTATTTTTTTATGGAGAGGCGTGTATTTTCAGCATCTTATCATGTTCAGATACAATCTAATTTCTACATGGTTCGCATGCAACAATTCTGAGTGAAAAGACATTCTCGGTCCAAGTGATGACTGCCTGCATCTATTTAAAGTAATCTATTGAAAGAATGGGAAATCATGGTATATTTATGCGTGATATTAATAAACCTGGGTACCTTTGGATTACATACATACTCTCACATACAAACACACACATAGATACATAAATATTCTTTCTAATTTTGGCACCAGGAATGAAGGTTTGGATTAGAAGTGTTTAGTCACTTACCTCCAAGCCAGTGCTCAGCTGGTACTTATTTTATCGACGCAAATTTATCTCGATTAAATTTGAATGCAGTCCGTAATGACTCGAAAGACATCTCACCATGCATTTTATACGACGTGCTAACGATATTATAAGCTCGCTACATTTCAGGTGCACACACATATAACATATATGTATACATTTATGTATGTATTTATATATGTATAAATAGCCATAGACAAATATGTATATACATACATAACAATAAGAGAAGATCCACTATGTGGACGCTCTAACGCTAGATATAGATCCGCAAAGGGAATCTACCACCAATTATAAATTAATATGTTTTCAAACCGGCAGTAAATTACTTATGCAGTATTTATATCCGGTGATTTAGCGCGCCAGAACGAGGGCATTTGAATGTAACTGTGAATATAATCGGCCGTACTGTTTCGCCTCTGTCCAACCTCGTGTGGATTTTGCCGTGCAGTTCGACAAATTATATTTTGATGTACTCTACTGACGATTCGAAAATACTTATGTAAGTAAAATTACATAATTTATTAACGATGAAACAATTGTATAGAGTTAACCTATTTTTTCGTTATTTTTCATTTGTCCCGCTCGCTTACGTTCATGGTGCGTTGAATTAATTCTTGAGAACATTTCCTTGGTGGTAGATTCCCTTTGCGGATCTATATATAGCATTACAGCGTCCACATAGTGGATCCTCTCTTATTGTTTTGTATTAATAATATTTACTGAATCCCAGTCTTTTATACGCTAGGCCACTTGGTGTTTAAATTGATGTTATTAATTAATATTCAATTTTTTCACCCTTATTTTGACTTTATATACATACATATATATATATATGTATTTGTGTGTCGGTTTATCTATCTCTTCTCTCTCTCTCTCTCTATATATATATATATATATATATATATATATATATATATAATTATATATATATATATATATATATATATATACATATATATATATAAGTGACCAAAGTGTACGTACGCTGCTATATTTTATATATTAAAAAAATGCAAAAATGGGACAAGAACGCAAAACATCCAGACAGGTAAAGCAAAATATCCAGACAGACGATACACGGAAAACAAAGATGGATCATTCGGAGAGTTCTATCCTCAGTCGAGTTCCAGATTATCTTTGCAATTTTGGCTGGTTATACTCGAGATTGCTCCAATCTGGCCAGCCCCAAGGAGAAAATAAGCTCAGAGCATTAGATTTCTTGGAAGAATCCAGCGAATCTATACAAAAACAAGGACGGAAAAAAACAGAGAGACAATCCATACATATATAGATACACAACACACACACATACACACATATATATATATACATACACACACACACACACTTATATATATATAATATATAATCTTTCTGTATACGTATGTATTGTTGGATGTGTCAAAATAGTGATGTTATTCGGTCCACAAGTGATGAGGGTTCACCTTGTCTGCGACATGTAGGTCTTTCATTGTCGTATCACAGTGCCATATTTTCATTATATATATATGTCTGTGTGTATGTGTGTGCGTGCGCGTGTGTGTGTCCGTGTGTGCGTGTGCATGTGTGTGTATATGTGTATACGTGTGTGTTTGTGTGCGCGTACGTGTTTGCATTTGTCCCACCACCGGTGCTGGTTTGTTCACGTCTCCGTTACTTCAAGACGATTGAATAAGCTCTAAAACTTAATAAATAATTACTGGAGTCAATTTATTCGACTGAACTGCTCAAGTCAATGCCAACAATGGCTGCAATGCAATGACATAAACAAGTAAAATATAGAAGAAACGCACACACACACACACACACCACACACACACACACACATAAAGATGGATAGTTAGATAGATCTTATTGTTTTTACTTGTTTCAATCATTTGACTGCGGCCATGCTAGAGCACCGCGTTTAGTCGAACAAATCTACCCCAAGACTTATTCTTTGTAAGTCGAGTACTTTATTCTATCAGACAGTTTTGCTGAACCGCTAAGTTACGAGGACGTAAACACAACAGCATCGGTTGTTAAGCGATGATGGGGGACAAACACAGACACACACAAACACATACACACACACACACATACACACGCGTACACACACACACACACACACACACACATATATATATATATATATACAACGGATTTTTTTTCAGTTTCCGTCAGCCAAATCCAATCACAAGGCTATGGTCAGCCCGAGACTATAGCAGTAGGCACTTACCTAAGGTATCACGCATGGGACTGAACCCGGAAGCGTGTGGCTGGTGAGCAATCTACTTGGAGAGAGAGAAAGACATACATACATACATACAGACAGACAGACAGGCAGACAGGCAGACAGGCAGGCAGGCAGATAGACAGACAGACAGACAGACAGACAGATAGATAAATATAGATAGATAGATAGATAGATAGATAGATAGATAGATAGATAGATAGATAGATAGATAAAAAAAGAAAGAAATATAACATGTGACTTCATTGACCGAGGTTACCGTGGTCTTTTCTGTAGGCTTTTCTTTCCACGGGTAAACCTCACCTGTCCTCCCCTTTACACTTCATATTGACATTTCTGTGATTACGATCCCTATTGATCAACTTTTTTTTCCTCTCCCCTTTTCTTTTTTTTCCCCTCTCACCCCTTTTTTTTTAAATCCTCCCCTTTTTTGTCCTCTTTCTTTCCTTTTACGATCCTTTTTGATCGAAAACCAACCCCCCTTTTTTTTTACCCCCAAAAGAAAAGCTCTACCTTGTAATTTGTTCTGTCTGTGTGCAGCCCTGTGTGGCTAATAAAGAAACAGATAGATAGATAGATAGATAGATAGATAGATAGATAGATAGATAGATAGATAGATAGATAGATAGATAGATAGATAGATAGATAGATAGATAGATAGATAGATAGATAGATAGATACATACATACATACATACATAACTTGTCTCATGAATGTACATTAACGTTGGTCCCAAACTTCTGTGATATCTTCAGAACAGAAAGTATAAATTTACATAGACAGCCTTCTATTGCCCAGTAGAGGCTTCAGAAAATCGCTCAATAAAGCCTACGTAAATCTTCCTTAAATGGTCTCTGTACAGATTCTAGCATACAGTAGACATTGAGCTGTATATTAATCATTTTATTAATCACTCAGCAGAAGTAAAGTCATCGTTGTCCAGCGACTGACCAGAGAGATTTAAACAAATTGTTAGCGCTAAACGTGGGCTGTGATGGACAACAATCTTGAAATGCTAGCCAGTATTGGAGAGATATTTGATATGCATGGATAGTTCCATGCTGGAATATTGAAACATATATATTCATAATACATAAAGACGTACGCATTGAATGTATGTATGTATGTATGTATGTATGTATGTATGTATGTATGTATGTATGTATGTATGTATGTATGTATGTATGTAAGTATGTATGTATATATGTATGTATGCGTATATATGCACACAACACATACACGCACATATATGTATATACACAAACACGCGCACATGCATATTTATATATATATACACATATACATAAATAATACACACACACGCTCATATATATATAAATAGATAGATAGATATATGCATGTATATGTGCATATTGAGATATGTAAATGTATATATACTTCAATACACATTTGTAGGTGTATGTGTGTTTGCATTTCTGTGTGTGGTGCGTGTCTGTATATATATATATATATATATATATATATATATATATATATATATATATATGTACGTGAATATATATTTATGTATATAGTCATACATACTATATATATATATACTCATATATACTCATATAATACGTATATGTGTGTGTGTGAGAGAGAGTTTGTATAAGATAATCATATAGACAGACAAACATACAAGCGTGTGTATGCTGTATGCATATAAGCATGAATATTGTTGATTAATTAATTTTGACACTGTCTAATGTACCTAAGCCTACGTATGTATATAAATGCTTTCTTGTTCTTGTATGCTTAAAAGTGTGGGTCTCCGTGCGTTTGTACTGCGTGTGTATGTGTGTGTATGTGTGTATATGTGTGCGTGTATTAAATATATTCATATATTCTCCTACATTTGTGTCTTTCCATATGTATAATATATCCTTTCATTCTTAAATATGATTACTACGCACGCATTTATTTATTTATTGATAGATAGATAGATAGATAGATAGATAGATAGATAGATAGATAGATAGATAGATAGATAGATAGATAGATAGATATATAGATAGATAGATAGATAGATAGATAGATAGATAGATAGATAGATATAGATAGATAGATAGACAATCATATGCCATCATATATATATATGTATATATTTACAATACATATATATATATATATATATTATATATATATATATATATATATATATATAGCTACGCAGACGATACAAAAGTATCGCAGAAAATACAGACCCCAGTGATATTGCACACCTGCAGCAGGAGTTGGACCCATTTTACAGATGGGATGAGGATAATAATATGCAGTTTAATGCTGAAAATTTCCCAGCCCTTCGCTACCAGCACCAAAAGCTTAATATAAAACTTTACTGGATACACTGGTGATTACGATCCTAGAGCCTAAATCAGTGAGGGACCGGGGTATCGACATAAATGATGATACCTCTTTCCAAGTGTACAATACCAGGATGGCGACAAAGTGCAGACGACTGGCTGGATAGATAAGGAAAACATGATGGTCTGGAGGACATTCGTCCACAGCCACCTGGTCACCCAACAGCTATGGTTACCCAACAGTGTAAAATTAATAGCGGACCTTGAAGCAATCTAGCGAAGCCTCACAAAGAAGATCGTCTCATTGCAACAGCTCAGCTACTGGGGAAGGCTGAAATTGCTAAGACTCTATGTCCCTGGAGCGGAGAGCGGGAGAGGTATGCAGTAGTATACATCTGGAAGATCCTGGAAGTAATTGTGCCAAATTTTGGCATTGAAAGCCACACCACTGCCAGAACGGGTCGACACTTCACAGTGCCAAAGATCCCAGCAATGCCATCGTGCTTCAGGGATCCACAGCTTTTTAATATTCTCCCAAAGTGGATGTAGGTATTTTCAAATCAAAACTGGACCTCTTCCTGTCAAGAGTCCCAGATGAACCTACCTCACGGCAAGAGGTGCAAATAAGGGTAAGGATATCAAACTCCATTCTTCACCAAGTGCCACAAATTAGAGGAGGCTCCCAGTAATAACAGTATATAATTCTTTACTGCCCACAAGGGGCTAAACATAGAAGGGACAAGCAAGGTCAGACAAACGGATTAAGTCGATTACATAGTGCGAAACTGGTACTTTATTTATCGACCCCGAAAGGATGAAAGGCAAATTTGACCTCGGCGGAATTCGAACTCAGAACGTAACGACAGACGAGATACCGCTAAGCATTTCGCCCGGCGCGCTAACGTTTCTGCCAGCTCGCCGCCTAATACAGTAATAACAGTATAGCAAAACGGCAGTGTCCTAGTATGGCTACAGCTCTGAGCTGAGACTACAAAAATAAAACAGATAGAAAAGAAATATGTGTGTATTTTAGGAAGTTATAAATTACGTCCAGTGATAGAGTGACCATTGGTTTCGCACCTATAAAGCGCTTAGCAGTATAGGCGAGTTGTCAGATTCAAATAGCTGAAAGCATATATGATGGTTGTCCACTCCTGATCCAAAGAAGTCTATTACTGACTATTGCCCATGCAAAATGCCAAAATACTCGTACATGAGGTTATTGCACCTGCAGTCGATTTCACCCGCGTTCGCATCCACGGCTTCCACACTGACCACGGTGACCTTACACGTACATATATATCCGACGAGAGATCATGTCCGAAACGTTATACTTTCACATTCTAATTTCTTCATTCAATATGAGCGCCACCCTAATAATAGCAACTGTTAACGTCCCTTAAACTCTGTTGTTTTTCTTATTTCTAGTTACTTTGCCATATGTTTCTTCATTGGTTCGTACTCATTTTACTGTTTATTTGTTTTTGTCCATGTCCGTATTGCTGTAGCTTATCAGATATATGATCAAATCAGATATGAACAAGCAGACCGCTGAAGTTTGGGTATATCGTTTTAGAAAATGAAGATCACACGATAATATAATTTATCTAAAACCTTAGCTTAGCTCATGTATAAAAGACAGTATCAATAACTCTTTTCGGGATCTCCTAAGACGATTTTATAACCAGAAGCATGGCTGAAATGCTTGCAACATTGTTAACTTTGTAAAATGCACTCAAGAATCAATCAGAGAACAAACGCAGAATGTGTGGGAAAATGAGACGAAAGGATTAACCATCTATTGAGTGAAGCAACAAACTAGCAAGCGCTAAAACAGTATAACCTCAGGCTACCTTTTGTGAAAGACCGATGACTGATGTCATCGTTTCACTTGGAAAGAAACACAGTTTATTCCGGTTTAATTTTGAATGTTTCAGCATTTCCTATCTTTGAATTTAATAATAATAATAATAATAATAATAATAATAATAATAATAATTATAATTATAATTATAATAATAATAATAATAATTAATAATAATAATAATAGTAATAATAATAATAATAATAATAATGATAATAATAATACTGATAATAATAATAATAGTGAAGAAACAATGAACCAAAAAACTATAGACCCATAACCTGCTTAACAACTATGTACAAAACTCTAACATCTGTCCTGACGGAATATACCTATAGTTTTTTAACAGACAGCAGCATATCCCTAATGAACAGAAAGGATGTAAACGTGGATCTACGGCTGTAAAGACCAACTACTCATCAATAAGATGATCTTAGAAGATTGTCACAAACGACACAAAAACTTATCAATAGCCTGGATAGACTATTAAAAGGCTTTTGATAGCCTACCACATAGCTGGATTAGGAAATGCCTTGAAATGTATAAGATAGCACCAACTCTGCGAAACTTCTTGACTGTAAGTATGAGATCATGGAGAACCACACAACTCTGAACAGTGACAGTGAATCCCTAAATGCTGGTGATGTAAAAATTTCGTGTGGCATTTTCAGGGTGACTCACTGTCACCACTCCTCTTTTGTTTATCCTTAATACCTCTCTCAAAGTTGCTCAATGACGCGCAGTAGGGTATAAAATGTTTGATAAAAATATAAATCATCTCGTTACATGGATGATTTAAAGCTTTTTGCAAAAAATGATCAAAACACTCAGGGCTTACTAGCGATAGTCAAACAATTCAGTGACGACATCAGATGCAATTCGGCCTCGATAAATGTGCAAAGGCTACCTTTATCAAAGGAAAAATGACAGAAACATCTAACGTTAACCTTGACCAACAGAATGTCATAAAAGAACTAGACCCAGCGGAGAGCTACAAGTACCTAGGGGTAATTGAAGGGAACGGAATAAGGCATTCAGATGAAGGAAAGGATCAGGAGAGAATGCTATCGAAGAGTGAGAGCAATACTCAAGACAGAGCTGAATGCAAGAAACAGGATCGAAGCAATCAATGCATTAGCTATACCAGTCGTGACTTACAGTTTCATATTGTTAACTGGTCAATTACTGAATATGTCAGCTCGACAGAAAAATAAGGAAACTGTTGACAATGCATAGAATGCACCACCCTAAGGCAGATACAGAACGACTCTATCTGCCAAGAAAAGAGGGAGGCCGTGGTCTTTTGCAACTGGCAATAACAATGAAGATTGCTACAATTGGCCTAGACACCTACCTGAAAAACTCTGAGGACTGGATGTTAAAACTTGTCTCAAAACATGAAAACAAGAAAGCATCATACTCAGTAACAAAACAGGCAAAGGAATATCTAAGTGAATTCCGAATACAACCAATTCGGAAATTAGAGATAGACATACAAGAAACAAGCACAGAAAAAGCTAGGCGCATGAAAACCCGTGCCAAAACTGCGGCCTTAGATATTCTGAATAATAAATGGCAAGAAAAAAATCTCTAACGGCAAATACCAAAAGAGAGCGAATAATGCAGATATCGACAAAGCCCTGACCATCAATGGCTAATGGCCTCTGGCTTAAATCTGAAACAGAGGGGTTTATCATAGCAGCTCAAGATCAATGCCTACCAACAAGAAACTACCAGGCCAACATATTAAAGATCAGAAGCAGTCCAACGTGTCGTGTATGCAAGCAACAAAATGAAACCATTGACCATGTGGTCTCCAAGTGCAGTCTTCTAGCGCCTACAGAGTATTCAAACAGGCACGATAGAGCTGCACAATATATTCACTGGGTAATCTGTAAAAACCTGGAGTTGCCCCATGAGAAAAACTGGTGGGAACACAAACCACCCCAGTGCTTGAAAATGACCACATCTCACTCCTCTGGAACTTCACCATTCAAACTGACAGGAAGATAGATGCAAATAGGCCAGACATCATATTGAAAGACTTCAAACAAAGAACATGCCTCCTCATTGATATGACTGTCCCAATCGATATAAACGTATCTGTCAGGACCTACCAAAAACTGAGCAAATATAAAGATCTTGAAATAGAAATCAGCAAAAAGTGGTGGAAGCTGAAGACTAAAACAATACCTGTTGTCATAGGTGCCCTGGGAATGATAGCAAAAGGGGCTGATAGCTACCTAACTCAGATACCAGGAAACCCAAAAATGGCAGAAGTTCAAAAGATAGTGCTCATGGGAACTGCTCATATCCTACGCAAAATACTCTCTATGTAACCTCAAGGTTTAAAACAACCATAATTTTCGGTTTAAAAAAAAAAAAAAAAAAAAAATTTTTTTTTTTTAGACATTCATTAGTACAAACATCCCCCCCCCCAAATATATGGCACACTAGGCATAACAGCAACATGAACTTCCAACCCTGTTGTCTCTAAGGTCTCTGGGTGAGACTTGGAGCCAACTTGTACAAATATAAAGCAAAAGTCAAACATAGAATAATAATAATAACAATAACAATAACAATAATAATAACAATAACAATAACATAATAATAACAATAACAATAACAATAATAATAATACCATAACAATAATAATAATAATAATAATAATAATAAATAATAATGCCGATACACACAGATAGAGAAATTAGGCCACAGACCAGATATAGTTGTCAGACAGAGACCATGAAGAAAAAAAATGCTTTCTAATTGATGTATCAGTACCGGCAGATGACAACGTGTCTCTAAAAGAAATGGAGAAACTCTCAAAATACAAAGACCTGAAATAGAGGTAACTAGAATGTGGAATCTGAAAACAGAAACAATTCCTATCATAGTAGGTGCATTAGGCATGATAAAAAAATATTCAGACAAATACATAACAAAAACACCAGGACTTACAAACACATATAACATACAGAAAATTGCACTACTAGGCACTGCACACATCCTACGCAGAACACTTTCCATACAATAACCATCAGAGCATCACAACAAATCACAGCACATACCCAAGGCACACAGAGCTGCGCTCGGTAGTGAAGTGAAAGCACGCTATAAAAATAAAAATAAAACTACTGAATAATAATAATAATAATAGAAATAATGGAAATAGAGGTAACTAGAATGTGGAATCTGAAAACAGAAACAATTCCTATCATAGTAGGTGCATTAGGCATGATAAAAAAATATTCAGACAAATACATAACAAAAACACCAGGACTTACAAACACATATAACATACAGAAAATTGCACTACTAGGCACTGCACACATCCTACGCAGAACACTTTCCATACAATAACCATCAGAGCATCACAACAAATCACAGCACATACCCAAGGCACACAGAGCTGCGCTCGGTAGTGAAGTGAAAGCACGCTATAAAAATAAAAATAAAACTACTGAATAATAATAATAATAATAATCAATACCGGCAGATGACAACGTGTCTCTAAAAGAAATGGAGAAACTCTCAAAATACAAAGACCTGGAAATAGAGATAACTAGAATGTGGAACCTGAAAACAGAAACAATTCCTATCATAGTAGGTGCATTAGGCATGATAAAAAAATATTCAGACAAATACATAACAAAAACACCAGGACTTACAAACACATATAACATACAGAAAATTGCACTACTAGGCACTGCACACATCCTACGCAGAACACTTTCCATACAATAACCATCAGAGCATCACAACAAATCACAGCACATACCCAGGCACACAGAGCTGCGCTCGGTAGTGAAGTGAAAGCACGCTATAAAAATAAAACTACTGAATAATAATAATAATAATAATAATAATATTAATAATAATAATAATAATAATAATGATGATAATAATAATAATAATTCTTTGTGCTCTAGACACATCAAATTTAGGAATAAGTGAATAGTTGACTACAACAAAGCCAGTACTCAACTGGTACTTACTTTGCAACAAAAGGCGAAAGACGAAGTTGACTTCGGCGTCATTTGAACTCGGAATGTAACGAGCCGGAAGAAATACCGCTAAGATTTCGTCCGATGCGCTAACGTTTCAAGTAACTCACCATCTTAACAAAAACAACAACAATAACAATGGTTTCAGATTTTGGCACAATGCCAACAATTTCGAGAAAGGAGCTAAGTCGATTACATCGACCTCGGTGTTCAACTGGTACTTATTTTATCGACCCCAGAATGTTGAAAAGTTAAGTCGACCACGACGAAATTTGAACTCGGAACATAAAGACGAACGAAATGCCGGTAAGCATTTTAGCCGGCATGTTAACAATTCCACCAGCTCGCCGACTTAACAACAACAATAATAATAATAATGTTTCAAAGTTTTGGCACAAGGCCAGTAATTACGGGAAAGGGGTAAGCCAATTACATCGACCCTCAAGGCTCAACTGGTAAATATTTTATCGATCCCGAAAGGATGAAAGACGAAGTCGACCTCGGCGGAATTTGAACTCATAACGTAAAAACGGACGAAATCCATAACGGCATTTCGTCTGACACACTAACGGTTCTGCAAGTTCACTACCTTAACAACAGCAGCAGCAGCAGCAGCAATAATAATAATAATAATAATGATAATAATAATAATAATATTCTGATCTTAACTGACTGGAAGTGTTATCATGTACATTGTTTTGTCTTGGTATAAAAGATGGGCTACAGCAAATATTCTGCTCAATACCACAGATTTGCTTGTCAGTTGTTTGACCGTAACCAGTTGAGCATGTCCCTTAGTGGCTGACGATATGTGCATCTCTGATCACGAGTAGAAGTAGTGGGGGAGCATCATAGCCATGTGTTGAGAGGGATTCTTTGGGGTTTGAATGATTCACCTCTGGAAACATGGGTGTTTCATTCAACATCCTTAAACAACCCTTAATCAGGGACCTTTTGAGTGGGATGGGTTACCCAACCAGAAGTAAATTCTAACTGGGCCCCACCCGCAAGGTCATGCGCTGTTTATCTTGTTATGAGATCACCATGTCGTGCACATATGGTTGTAATGCATGTGCCTGGTGTACCCTTATCAGTCGGGTAGTCATGATGGGTATACTGGGCTTCGTATATTTGTACCCCAGTGTCACTTTGATGGCATGAACTGCTCTCTCACTCAATAATAATAATAATAATAATAATAATAATAATAATAATAATAAAAGTAATAGGTAAAGTATCAGAAGTTATCAAGAGGAATATAAAGGAAATTGGAATAGAGAATCCAGTAGAACTGTTACAATAGGTTTGGTTCCTTGGCACGGCCAGAATAATCAGTGAAGTATTATATAGCTGAAAAGAATGGATAGCATAGTACCGTAGGCTGCAGGTAGTAAGCCCGCTACGCAAGAAAGACTCCAGGAGCTCCAACAAAACCTGTGATAAAATGAAATAATAATAACCCTTTCTAGTATAGGCTCAAGCCGTGAAATTTGGGGGTGGGGGATAATCAATTACATCGACTCCAGTGCATAACTGGTATTTTTTTCATCTACTAAGGCGGCGAGCTGGCTGAAACGTTAGCACGCCGGGCGAAATGCGTAGCCGTATTTCGTCTGCCGTTATGTTCTGAGTTCAAATTCCGCCGAGGTCGACTTTGCCTTTCATCCTTTCGGGGTTGATTAAATAAGTACCTGTTACGCACTGAGGTCGATGTAATCGACTTAATCCGTGTGTCTGTCCTTGTTCGTCCCCTCTGTGTTTAGCCCCTTGTGAGTAGTAAAGAAATAGGTATTTTTTTCATCTACCTCGGCGGAATTTGAACTCAGAACGTAGCGACGGTGCGAAATACCGCTAAGCTATTTGTCCGGTGTGCTTCCGAATAATGTGTCCCAGCATGGCCGCTGTCGAATGACTGAAAAAAATAATAATAATAATAATAATAATAATAACAACAACAACAACAGTAACATTATTTCCCCCGTCCCCGTCATAACACCCATCCCTCCACAACGATCTGCCACCGACCAACTAACAGCCATCCCACACTTTCCTTTATCTAACCATTAACCTGGCAGCCGAGTGCCATTCTCGGGAATGACTGGGGATGGTTAGTCAGTAACGTGTAAGAGAGAGGCTCGGAGGAACAACAGATAGAAAAAACACCCCTGGGTCTCATAAAGTAATCAAGGAAGGATTTAGCGGACATAAAAAATGGTCGCCATTGCCCTCTTCTGGATTTCATTTCCGTTGGTCATAAGTAGATATTTAACATATGTCCACCAGATCACGTGATCTCGGCCTGCCAAGCGGAAAGAAAAACACTGAGCTTTTATGGCAGCGGTTTAATTATAATGTATTTATTTGTATGTGGCTGTCCTTGTGTGTGTGTGTGTGTGTGTGTGTGTGTGTATGTGTGTGTGTGTGTGTGTGTGTGTATTAATGTGTGTGTGTGTTTATGCCCCTGAGTTTCGTTGTTCACGTTTATGAGGATGACAGATATATAGCATATGCGTGTTTGTGTGGTGTATATGTTTATTTATATATGTGTGTATGTGTGTGTGTGTGGTGTGTGTATATATATATACATGAATGTATGAATGTATATATATATATATATATACACACACATATATATATATATATATATTATATATATATATATATATACATATATATATATACATATATATATATAATATATATACATATATATATATATATATATAATATATATATATATATATATATATATATATATATATATATATACATGGATGTGCGTGTGTGTGTGTATTTATGCGTGTATGTATGTCTATATGTAGGTATATAGGCAGAGAAAGAAGGGGAGAGCTATATATATATATATATATATATAATATATATTATATATATATATAATATATATATATATACGTAGATAGATAGAATTGATATATGTATATATTTATATACATACATATGTATGTATATGCGAATGTATGTATGAATTTCGGTATATGTGTGTGTGTATGTATATATGTATGTGTGTATGTATACATGTATGTATGAATGCATGCTTAGGTAGATAGATAGATAGATAGATAGATAGATAGATAGATAGATAGATAGATAGATAGATAGATAGATAGATAGATAGATAGATATTTTTTCAGGGAAACTAACATCCGTTAACTCATCTACCAGGTATTGCTTTAACATCAGTTAGCTACACATGCTAGAAATAGAATCGTTTTATTTTCATTGCTGGAACATAAAGACGACGTTGTAAGTGAGTGGTGTCAACCGACCAGATTGGTGTAGTATATAAGTGATCTGATCACAAAACAAGAGATTTATAACAGTTGGCGCAAGCAACATTACCAACAAACAACAAAATAATCGCTGTTTCTGATGTGTAAAAATTCAGAAGTGGATGCCGTAGCTGGAATCCTGCCCCTGTTTAGCAAACTGTGGAAATAAGATTGTTCGATGGGAGCTGTCTTTGAGCTAAACAAAAGCAACGAACTAATTGGTGCAATTAATAATCTTTCTACTATAGACACAAAGCCTGAAATTTGTCGGGAAGTGGATAGGTCGATTACATCGACCCCAGTGCGTAACTGGTACTTAATTTATCGGTCCCGAAAGGATGAAAGGCAAAGTCGACCTCGGCGGATTTGATCTCAGAACGTAGCGGCAGACGAAATACCTATTTCTTTACTACCACAAGGGGCTAAACACTGAGAGGACAAAGACAGACAAAAGGATTAAGTCGATTATATCGACTCCAGTGCGTAACTGGTACTTATCTAATCGACCCCGAAAGGATGAAAGGCAAAGTCGACCTCGGCGGAATTTGAACTCAGAACGTAACGGCAGACGGAATACCGCTAAGCACTTCGCCCAGCGTGCTAACGTTTCTGCCAGCTCACCGCCTAAAAATGCCTATTTCTTTACTGCCCACAAGGGGGCTACACACAGAGGGGACAAACAAGGACAGACAAACGGATTAAGTCGATTATATCGACCCCAGTGCGTAACTGATTCTTATTTAATCGACCCCGAAAGGATGAAAGGCAAAGTTGACCTCGGCGGAATTTGAACTCAGAACGTAGCGGCAGACGAAATACCTATTTCTTTACTACCCACAAGGGGCTAAACACAGAGAGGACAAACATGGACAGACAAACGAATTAAGTCGATTATATCGACCCCAGTGCGTAACTAGTACTTATTTAATCGACCCCGAAAGGATGAAAGGCAAAGTCGACCTCGGCGGAATTTGAACTCAGAACGTAACCGCAAGCGAAATACCTATTTCTTTATTACACATAAGGGGCTAAACATAGAGGGGACAAACAAGGACAGATAAACTGATTAAGTCGATTATATCGACCCCAGTGCGTAACTGGTACTTATTTAATCGACCCCGAAAGGATGAAAGGCAAAGTCGACCTCGGCGGAATTTGAACTCAGAACGTAGCGGCAGACGAAATATCGTTAAGCATTTCGCCCAGCGTACTAACGTTTCTGCCAGCTCACCACCTTATTGGAGCAATTAAAAACGACATTAAATTAAGGTACTAATTCATTGCGGAGAATAATTACATGGAACAGTTACATCACATCGCTGTATAATATTGCTGCAAATTATTGCGCCATACCAGAACATCAAATTACTCCTCTGCACATTATAACTGCACCAAATTATACCATCATTCCAATGCGCCAGATCCGTGCACCAAATCTTTACACCAGCTCATACCGACATATCACTGCTCTATATCCCTGCATCAAATAACTATGGCAGGACGCTGCGCCAACCAGTTGCACTACATTCATTTAAATTATTCGCTGCTCCCAATTATTCGCTGCATATTTTTCAAGTTGAAAATAACGTGTTAAATATTAAACCCTAACACGGTGCTTTGTGTAATACCACCACTTGGAACTTCAGTGTCTTCTTAGAGTATTTCCTACCGTTTCAGGCATACCCAGGCCACATTTCTAACACTTGGTCCCACCCACCCAGCACGCCAATACAACCATAGATCACTTTCTGTAATAAATTCAAAACAACTGTATTTCACAAATACCTGTATTGTATTGGCATCCTTTCTGTCTCGGGAGACAATGGAGTTGCGCATGAAGTAGTCTAGTCCGGCTTTTATATTTCATGTCCTGATACATTTCCTGCTGTGGCTGTGTAGTCCTATCCTGGACAAACACTCCCTCTGGCAGGTACCGCAAATGTCGCGAAGACTGTTCCTGGCTGGTTGTAGTGCCATAGTCTCTTGTTTACGTCTCTTCCTTTCTTTCCATTTCTCCTCTCTCTCTCTGTCACTCTTTTGTATTCCCTCTTTTACTGTACGTCGCCATTCTCCACGGTTGCCGGTAACTGCCTCCCAACCGCTAATATTGATGTTGCAGGCCTTCATATCCCTTTTGCAAACATCCTTGTAACGTAAGATCGGTCAACCCACAGACCTAGTACCCCTAGCAAGCTCTCCGTAGAGTATGTCCTTGGGGATTCTGCCATCTTTCATACAAATACCTAATTAACCCATTAATTGGGAGATTTTTACATCAATTGCCCCCACCCCTTTTGGTCACCCATTATCGCCCCACTTTTCTTCAATATGCCCTAGATCTATCCACTGCCCCCAAGGGAGCAATACCGTCCACTTTGGGAACTACTGGTCCAAAGATACTTGATACTCAGTTTCTCTGTCACAGTTAATCAGCGGTCAGAATTACTTTTTCGCTATTTTAGCCACGCCAGTTTCGGAAGTTCACAAAGGTCATAAATTTTACCCTCTCACTCTGACATTTATTTATTTATTTATTTATTTTAATTGTTCCCTAGAACACATAAGGGTGGTTACTCGGTTTCCATGGCGTAAAAGTGCCTGAGATCACAACACCCCTTCTGAAACGGACGCCAGTCCGATGCAGGGTTTCAGACCAGTAATTTTGAGAGGAGGGGATTAGTCGACTCCAAAAACACTAGCGCTTCACTGGTAATTTATTTTATCAACCCCCGAAAGCATAAAAAGCAAATATGCAGAATTTGTAATCAGAAGGTAAAGAGCCGGAAGAAATATCGCTAAGCAAGTTGACCGGTGAGCTAACAATTCTGCCAAATCGCTAGTCTATTTCTAGCGTGTTCGTGTGGTTTATTCGTACTCTTTAATATAATTGTATCATAACTATAAATTAGTATATACGTATATGTGTGTGTATGTATATGTGTGTGTGTGCTTGCGCGTGTATGTATATGTGTGTGTGCTTGCGTGTGTATGTGTATGTATGCGCGTGTGTGTATATATTTTTATATATATATATATGTAATATATATATATATATATATATATATATATATATATATATATATATATATATATTATATATATATATATATAACGTAATCCTCGAGTATAGTCCGCCCTTGAGTAAAATACGCAGGTGATTTTTAGGGGGTTGCACCTCTGAAAAACTACACCTTGAGTCGTGCATAAATAAATCCATCAGCATCTAGTCGAACAAACACTTCCGCGCATGCATAATACAATAATGGTGATGTTCTTAACTGTTATATGGGAATGTAATTACGTTTGCGAATTGTTTTTGTTACATGTTATTCTGTGTTCTGAATATTTTTATTTTAATAACTTCTTTTCTGACTTCATTGCTTTCAGGCTTAGCTTAAGGTATTTTCGCGCCCGACATCACAAAGTGCGTCTGAATAAACATTGCCGGACAGCAAATAGAGACTCGGACATTGCTTAGAAAATATTTTTCATTTTTAACCTAATATATTGTACACACTAGGGATTTTGACCGTAAAATTTTGGAAAAAAAGTGCGGATTATACTCGAGGATTTACGGAACATATATATATATATATATATATGTATGTGTATATATATCTATATATATGCATACGTACATATATATATATATATATATATATATATATATATATATATATTGTATATATATCTATACGTACATATATATATATGTAGTACATATATATATATGCATACATACATATATATATATATATATATCTATATAATATATATATATATTATATAATATATATATATATATATGTATATATGTATATTATATATGTGTATATGTGGTGTGTATGTGTGTGTGTGTGTGTGTGTGTGTGTGTGTGGAAAAAACGTTGAGGTAGAAAATGCTAAAATAATTTTATAAAAACATTTCAGAACCGCTTTCCGTCATTGAAACTGAATATTTTAGACTTAAAAGAATATTTGCATAGTATTCAAATACAAGAGGCATTTTCCTTGATTCTGCCTGTCTCTGTGTCTCTTGTGTTGTATATATATGGATGTGGTTTGTATAGCCATTTGCTGTCTATCTATATATATGTTTGCATGTGTGTTTGTATGTGTGTGTGTGTGTGTGTGTGTGTGTGTGCGTGCGTGTGTGTGTGTGCGTGTGTTCTTTTATTCTTTTACTTGTTTTTGGCCATGCTGGGTTTTAGTCGAAGAAATCGACCCCAGGACTTACTCTTTGTAAGCTTACTACTTATTCTATGGGTCTTTTGCCGAACCACTAAGTTACAGGCACATATACAAGGCGAGCCTCTTTCAGCTTACGCCTACTAAATTCGCTCGCAAGGATTTGCTAGGCCAGGGGTTATAGCAGAAGACTCTTGCCTAAGGTGCCACGCAGTTGGACTGAACCTGGAACCATGTGGACGGGAAGGAGGCTTCTTAGCGCAACGGTCTTCCAAACAGTTTCCACTATCCAAATTTGATTCACAGGGAATCTGTCGACTTGGGGGATATAACACGACACCATTTGATTGCAGAGCGAGCCTCTTAACCGCACAACCATGTATGCCTATACAAAACAAGCACAAACTCTACAGCTGGCTTTATAAATGTTTCCGTCGATCAGATTTCACTTACTTCACCCAACAAGGATTACCCCAGTGTCACGGAAGAAGTCATATAAAGCGATGAAATTCTGGTTAGATTTTGAAAAAGAATTTTGCAAAAGGAATTTGTTAGTCACGCAACTAACTACACTGATACCCCTCCTAGCAACCGTGCTACTGTCAGTGTCATTGCATGAAATATTCAACAAAACAATCATAGCGATTATTGTGTCTTGAAAGGGTTGGTGTGTCTTGGGAGGGTCTTTACGCCAATAATAAATAACACACGCACTGGTTCGATATCACTTCTTTATTGTTTGTCAAATGTTTAAATATCTTACCAACTAACTTACCGATCGTTTGTTTAATGTGCTAGTTAAGCAATCAATCGGTTGATTGGTTGTCAAATTCCTTCCGTCTATCTCAGAATTAGTCTTAGTTAAGATTAATTCACAGATAGACTTAACAGAGATCTTGAAGAGAGGTAGCATGTCATTAACGTGGTCGTGGATAGCGACGAAAGGACTGTCACAAACAAACAACCGATTGATTGTTTAACCAGCAGATTAAACAAACGATCGAGTAGTTTGTTGGTTAGATAATTAACCAATTGGTTAACAATAAAGAAGTGGTATCGAACTAGTGCGTGTGTTATTATTGGCGTAACGACCTTCCCAAGACACAATAAGATTTGTTTCAACACACTAATTCACATAAAGAATCTTGCTAACCAAATACGAAAACGAAGAAATATCATGATAATTATTTGCAAGAATGATGAAGGTATTTATTAAAATCTTTCGCTTGATACCGACCAATTTAATATGTCAGATAAAGAAGATATAGATAAACCAAGGATGAAATCAGAAGGGAGGTTTACGGCTGGAACACGAGAAGGGCATGTGAAAACGTGACATTTGAATTAGAACTACCTTGGGGTTAGTCAACAGCAGCAACTGCAGTATAAACATCTCTCTTGTATGTATATATATATATATATATATATATACAATTCATAAATGAGGGCAAAGGAAAAAAATTCTAATGCCAAATATGCCGAAAAAAGGGACATATTGTCCATTAACCATATAATTTTTTCACAATACGCACGCTACTCGGAAAAAGGCTGACAGAAATTTCTAAAAAATTCCATTATTACCATATCGGACCGATTTCAGAGTTAGCTACTAAGAGCCCTCTCTTCGTCAGTGATACATGTGGCAAAAGAAATAAATGAGATACTTACTCGCACCCATGGAAGAAGCAAACACTAAGTCATGGGCACAACTAAGTACCCCAAATACATCCAAAATAGAAATACTCCAGCCCATTCGAGGCACGTGCGATTTGAACTGAAGCTTTCACAGAGTGAGTTAGTTAGTTCGGAAATGAACGCTTAAATTTATATCAAACGTGAGGATAAAATTCTTTTCGAAATAAAAAAAATATTTTCTCGAAAAAAATTTTATCAATGGCCAGCATATTAAAAAATACCTTTAACGGTTAAATTTATAAACAATTCATAAATGAGGGCAAAGGGAATGGTAATAACGATATGGTAATAATGGAATTTTTTAGAAATTTCTGTCAGCCTTTCGGCAAAAGAGACCGATAAGATAAGTAATAAGTTTACAAAGAATAAGTCATGGGGTCGATTTGTTCGACTAAAAGGTGATCATTCTCGCTCTCTCACTCTCTCTATCTGTCTCTCTCTTTCTCTCGCTATCTCTCTCTCGCTCTCTCTATCTCTATCTATCTATCTGCCTATCTATCGATCTATCTCTATAACTGTTTATTTGTCTGTCTGTCTCTCTGTCTCTTAACGGTTCTACTTTAGTATGGCAGCAGAAGAACCCTTTTGGTTGCAACACTCACACACACACATACACACATACGAGCATTCACACACATACAAACGCGCACGCGCGCGAAAACACCCCTGCTCCAGCAAAGATACAACCAGAAGCACATAAACGTATGCAAACATACACAAACACAATCAATGCGTATACGGATAAATAGACATGCGCAAGTGTGTGATTATTTTTGTGTACGTCTTTGAGTGTGATTGCGTGTGTGGGGGTGGGCGGGTGGGGTGTATGTGTATGTGTATATCTTTATGAGTGTGCAAGTGTCTATGTCTACGCATCTTTATGTATGTACTCATGTAGCCATGTATGTACATGTCTGTATGTATATATATATATATATACATATATATATATATATACATATATATATACACATTAATATATATATACATATATACATGTGTGTATCTGTGAGTGTGTGTATGTGAGTGTGTGAGTGTGAGTATGTGTGTGTGTGTGTGTGTGTGTGTGTGTGTGTGTGTGTGTGTGTGTGTGTGCCTGGACGTGCCATGGTATTAAAATGTATTGAAAATACCAAAGCAGCGCGGGCAAATCGATGCGCCAAGATGGCGCTGTGTGCATAGATGATTGGAGTTAAGAGTAAGAGGGAGTGGGAGGAAGTAGTAATGAGTAGGAGGGAGTATGTGGGCGCAGAAGGAAAAAAAGGCGAAGACTTACGTTGGATGGCGTTCTGCCACTCTGCCTCTGTACTGGGATTTCTCACAGCTTTTCCATTACTAATGGATCTGTGGGATTGAAAAGTTCGTTCTGGGACTGTGAGATAAGAACTTTCTGATATTTGTCGTTCGAAAAGGATATAACAAAAAAAAAGCGAAACGAATCAAAAAGAGAATCATTTTCTAAAACGAAATTAACGAAAATATACGTATAAAATAATAGAAAACAAGGAGCTAGCAACCATAGCGATTCTTCACATGGTTCATCCTCTTCATTCTCTCTCTTACAACGTGTTTCTCTTCTCGTTGATATACTGGACGTGATGTAGCGCTTGGATATGCACAAACCCCGCACATACAAACACACAGAAACGCACACACACTAACACATGTACTTATGTATATACACACACATACATCATATGTATATATACA
>NW_021833521.1:10000-27500 GCF_006345805.1 Octopus sinensis | reverse complement strand
AAGTATGTATATATATATGCACACACGAAAGACAGAAAGAGAAGAGAGTGAGAAGCGGTGAGAGATAGTATTACGATTATTATTATGAGTGAGAGAGAGCAGTGCATGCCATCAAAGTGACTCTGGGGTACAAATGTACGAAACCCAATATACCCATCATGATTGCCCGTCTGATAAGGGTGTACCAGGCACACGCATAACAACCATATGTGCGCGACATGGTGACCTCATATCAAGTTAAACAGCGCATGACATTGCAGGTGGGGGCCAGTTAGACGTTTCTTGAGATTGAGTCGCCCATCCCACTCAAATGGTCCCTGAATAAGGTTTGTTTGAGGATGATGAACAAAACACCCGTGTTTCCAGGAGTGACTTATTCAAACTCCAAAGATTCCTCTCAACACATGACTACGATGCTCCCCACTAATTCTGCTTGTGAACAGAGATGCACATATCGTCAGCCACAAAGGGACATACTCAACTGGTTAAAGTAAAACAACTGACAAGCAAATCTGAGGTACTGATCAAAGTATTTGCTGTAGCTCATCTTGTATACCAAAACAAAACAATGTACATGATAACACTTCCAATCAGTTAAGATCAGAAGCCAGGAGAGCCACTGTCCTGTACTGTATCAGAGCATTTATTATTATTATTATTATTATTATTATTATTATTATTATTATTAGTAGTAGTAGTAGTAGTAGTAGTAGTAGTAGTAGTAGTAGTAGTAGAGTAGTAGTATAGTAGTAGAAATGTTCAATGGCTCAAGGGTCTAATGTTTGTGCTATCTGTTCTTTCAAAAGTATATTGATATGAAACTCAAGGCCCTTGAGTCATCAAAGTCCCTCCATAAAATATAGTTTTATGTATTGGCTTTTATTTCTATGATGTGTGCGCGCTTGTGTGTGTGTGTGTTCATGTTTATCTCACTGCTTCACAACTGGTTTGTGGTCGCTAAATTAGCAGTTCGGCAAAAACTTATCATAAATTAAGTACCAAAAAAGTATATGCTGGGATTGGTCTGATCGACTAAAAATCTTCAACGTAGTGTTCCAGCATGGTCGCAATCCAATTGATGAATAAAAGGATGTGTGTGTGTGTGTGTGTCTTTTTATGTATGAATGTAAACATTTGCTATACAAGTGTAAACTGCATTGATCATAAATCAGTCAGGTTTGAGGACTCAACAAAATGTTTAAATTCTGCCTTTATGTACGGTGTATGAGGCATATTCGGTGCTCTTGTTTGCATATGGGTGTGTGCATATATGTGGGTGTGGTTATGATTTTGTGCTCGCGGGCGATATTAAAGCACATCGTGGTGGGTCATTTTAAAGCTATTTTCTGTTATGCTTGTGATTGTGGAGTAATAGAAATAGGAGGGCGCTTATATTTAGTTACATTCTCTTCCGTTATGTGTTCAAATCCCAGCAGGATCAGATTCTTTTCATCACTTGGAATTCAAATATTGCCAGGATCATTTTTCCTTTCATTTTTCTTTTTTGAGCTTAACTCCCTGTAGGATCAATTTTCCTTTCATCTTCTCAAGTTCAACTCCCACCAGGATTAATTACGTCACCTCCTCTACAAAATGAATATATTTCATTGAACTGACTCAGTATATTACTGGTATACCTTTTGTCGGTCATAGAAAATGAATATGTCAAGCTGAGGCAATGTCTTAAACACACTACTATGCTTAGCTTGGCGATACATTCCTTGGGTAGCTTTACTCGAGATAACCCTGTTGCAAGCACACGGCTAAAGCTCCCGTCTACTTTTTCCCAGCAAACATTAACCGACAAATGTTTAATGTTCTTCTTACTATTATTATTATTATTATTATTATTATTATTATTATTATTATCATTATTATTATTATTATCATCATCATCATCATCATCATCATCATCATCATCATCATCATCATCATTATTATCATTGTATTAAAACTCACAGATTATATTGCTAGGTATGATAGAAAGTGTCAGTTGTCCACAGCCAGTAGTCTAAGGTGACACTTGTTTTACTGCCTATGCTTCAAGAACCCTGCGTAGAACTCTTGCAGTTCCAAGCAATGTTGATTTTTGTAGGTGTTCTACCTTCACAATTGCACCGATCTATTATTATTATCATTATTATTATTATTATTATTATTATTATATTATTATCATCATCATCATCATTGTCATTAACGCGGCGAGCTGGCTGACTCGTTAGAACGCCTGGTTAAAAGCTTAGCGGCTTTTCATCCGTCTTTACGTTCTGAGTTCAAATTCCACCAAGGTCGACTTTGCCTTTCATCCTTTCGAGCTCAATAAAATATATACCAGTTGAGCTCTGGAGTCGATTTAATTGACTTGATCCCTCCCCACCCAACCCCACCCCAAAAAAACTGCTGGCAATGTGACCAAATTTGAAACCATTATTATTATTCCCTGATCCTCCTTCCCCATCAGCTTCTTCTTTGTTCTTGTTCCTTACGAGATAGTTCATCGCATATGTTCTGCATACAATCGTAGTCATCTATTTTCGCCATTGGTCTCTAATCAGTGACAAAAACCAGTAACTTCACTAAGTTTAGTAAACATCTGACTAGATTCTCATTAACTTTGTAAACATAAAAAACCTATTTTCTTCCACATTAACGGGTGTCTACCCAGATGTTCATGCTGGTGGAGACTTGCAATGACCAGCATTATTGTAGCAACCACCCCACTAACTTATGACAGAAAGTAGACCTTATCAGAGCGAAAGTAATTTATATAAAGCTTTTGAAATGGCACTTTTATAACTTATTCCATTTCACCGTCCAGATTTATAACAGCAGATTAAAGTTTTCATTATTTATTAAATCACAAAGATATCTATTTTATGAGTTTCAGTTAATTTGGGAAATAACATAAGAGGCACGCATGAATGAAAACAGTGAAATAGTATTTTGCTTTCCTCTTGGTATTGCTTTTGGGCGTTTGTGTGCATTTAGCACTATCTACATTTTCTTTTCAGTTAATCATCATTATTGACCAAAGAAGTAATTCTAAGGCTGAGCATCACTTCTATTGTATTTCCTTCCATCACAAGATGGCTTCGTTGAAGAGGGAAGACCGCGGTAGGTGTAGCGGCTGCACAACGCAAAAAGCATCTCCAGTAATGTGAAAGAAAGCCTTCCAGAGACGCTAGAACACAAATCGTGAAAAATGCTTGATGTGAAAAGCGCTTTAGCTTACTGGCGCTATGTAAGAAGATCGAGGATTGCGTACCTAAGACTATACTGCTCAATTGTCAACGTAGTACAGTGTAATTTTAGGGATATCCGACTGCTGTTTTTGCAGGCAGAGGAACCACTTGCAGGCATTCACATTAACTCGAAAGGTTTATGAAAGAGGATTAGACAGCTAACCACTAGATTTCTGGCTTAGAAGGTTTCTTTCAGCCGATACATGTCTCCAGTTTCCGTAACATTAAGCTGATGTGAAATAATATTCTACTGGATATGACGCTGTTATATTATGCGTTTGTTTTCTCCCTATAGAAAATAAGCTTTTCACTGCAAACCAACGACCACTGCTGCAACATTAAATTATGCCAACTCATGGTTGTTACTTAGGGTTAGACGAATTCATTAGCTTTGATCTAAATGTCTTTTTTATAGACATAATGCAGTGGCTTCTCTGGCAGGAAACGAACCTGTCAATCACTTTACTAACGGATGCTCTACTGAAACGGCCACTAGAAACGAGATATTCATTTTACTAGGCTGCAGAAGCATTTTTGAAGCTATAAAAATTAAAATAATGGTATCGGCGCGCCAAAGTTGCTAAAATAATTAAAGTTATCAGCATATCTATCAATCTATCTATCTATCTATCTATCTATCTATATACATACAATATACACACACACCACACATATATATATATATATATATATATATATATATATAATCTATATATATATTATATATATATATATATATATATATAGTTATTTATTTCTGAAATAATAGATTGCTGAACAAAATATCCAACCAAGTCCATTATGATTCGCCCATTATCGCTTTGTCTCAGCCTTCTTAATTTTCACTTTCCATCTCTCTCTCTCTCTCTCTCTCTCTCTCTCTCTCTCTCTCTCTCTCTCTCTCTCTCTCTCTCTCTATTTTCTCATGTTTATTCCTCTCTATCCTCCTATATATAAAAATATATATTTCTCTGAACTTCTAGTGCACTTGTTTAATGTTTATTTTTAATGTTTGCCTTTTGTTGTTTTTTCAATATTATTAACAAGTAACATAATGATGTTGCCAATCTAAAGATTAAAGTAGTTTTAGTTTCAACATATAAATACCCTTTCTCTCCCCGGCGACCTCCTAGCAAATACACACCAATCTCATTTTTTTTTTCTGTTTGTCGCTTATATAATTACATCGTAATTCTCTTTTAATCTAATATCAGCCGTGTTGAGAGGGTTCCTACGTTGAATGTGTCCCTGTGTACCGCAGTGCTATTCATATTATAATCTGAGCAGTATGTTGTACTTATTACATCTTTGATCTTCATATATTTCATTTAATCATCCGCACTACACTGATTGCTATTGATACTTTCTATTCTTCATTTCTCGCTTCGTACTTTTTCTAGACAAATTTTTAGCGCGATATATTGTTTTACGTTTTTACTCTTTTATTCTTTATTTTTACCAATATCAGTCATTGTGCCATTCTGGAGCACTGCCGTCAAGAGATTTTAGCCGACTGCATCACCCTCGGTATTTATTTTTATCGGAAACTCTCTTTAAGTAATCGTAAGTCACGGGCGCAACTCCACACAGAAGCTTACACTGGTAAACATGGAAAATGCATCGGCACACATTCGGAGTACAGTAATGTAAGTCTTGCTTGATGTTTGAAGACAGGTTTCTTTTCTGACCATGCATGGGAAAACTAATGTTTGTGAAATTTTGACAATGGTATATGGTATAGACGTAGAATGTGTAATGAAAACAACAACAGATCGTGGAGTCTTGCTTCTGTAGCGATATAGGGGGTTCTAGTTGCGTGAGGAGCTTGATATACAAAACTGTTTATCCATATTCCTGCAGTAATGAGGGAACTATCTTGTTTTGCAAAATGTGAAGTAAACCTCCTACGCAGATCCTATCTCTCTATGCTTCAGTTCGACTACTATTCACTTCAGTACTTTGAACTACGAAGTAAGATCTCGATGGATGAAGGCTAGTAGAAGCAGACTAAAGCTTGTAGAAGCAGACTTATGCTGACAGAGTTCGGGATGTCAAACGACTACCGATCAGATATCATTGCATAAATAAGGCCAAATCTCTGAAACGAAGCTGAACTACCAAGTTCGAAATTTAAGCCTATCTAAATTGATCAGAACTTCTCATTTATCAGAGCTTCGTCCATACACTTTACATCACGTCATCTGATCTACTGAAAGTTGTTAAAAACTATTATTACAGTAGAGCTAAAATAATATAAACAATTAAATTCAATACCAGAAATAATATAATAAGTTTAAATATTGCCGATTCCTGTCATAATTTGTAGCTTAAATATAAATTCGAACTTAAATAGGAAAACCTCACAACTATTTCTTACATTCCGAAGTCAACATCTTTAAAGCTCACATAGATACCATCATATCTACGTGAGATATGATGTCCGCCACATACGTACACAGATTAAAACAATTGGGTGGAGGAAAATATATAGAAGCAGACAAATGTATACTATAGAAAAATAAGAAAAAACATGAGATATAATTAATATAATATGAATATGAAGCAAGTTAAGCTTAGAGAAGGGCTCAAATAAAGACAAAACAACGAAACTATTTTTGCAGGAATCAAACCGAAAGTAAAGAATTATGCTATAACAAAAGTTAGTATCACGTTTGATACTAGGCAGTGAAGAATTAAAATAATATAAAAACGAACAATGGGTCAAAGGCATTGAACTAGCGAAAAAACGGAAATTGAGATTTTAGCTGAATAAAATCAATGGTTAACCACACAAAGGGAAAAAAATCTAATGAAGTAGAGTAAATAAGTTGCTTGTGTCAACTCCAAGCTACGTAATCAATATAGATAATTAAACACCACTTTTGCAGTTTCGTATTTCATGTAAAAACATTTCATTCTTCGTTTTGTCTTGTTAGTTAGCAATATCACTGGAGCAATATGCAGTCACTTCTATAAGAAAACTCATAATAGGCTGGTAGAAATCATATACCAAATACAAAAATGAGAGAATGGCATGGCTATTGTTCTCTACGGTAGAGCAAACCTTTTTCGACTGGCGAAGACAGAAATAAAAGCCTCTGCTCTATGATAGATATCTCGATTTCTTCTGAACAACATACATGAATGACGGTCAAAAGGCTAACATTGTACAATGATTTCAATATGATAACAAGAGCACTCAGAGAGTGCAAACCTCTGCCAAGGCAAAATTCTCTGAAGGATTAGCCAGAGATATTTAAAATAAGAAGATCTGAAATAAACACGACTGTTCTCACAAACGAAAACACTAAAAATGAACCCGACCGCTCTCAAAAATTAAGTAAAAAAAAACGGGAAAATAATCCAGAATCCTTGACCGGTACCTGACAGATCCCAAAATCTAATCATCAGTTCGTGCCAGTTACAAGGCCAAACATCCCTTGAAAGTTTCATCCGAATCCATCCAGCAGTTCTTGAGATATCTTGTCCACGGACAGATAGACAAACAAACGCGACTGAAAAACAATACCTCCGCCATAGCGAAGGCGGAGGTAATAAACAATTTCGGTATGAGCAATACTTTTTGTGGGGCGTTCATTCTACAAAGCTCTGACTAGGCTTGGAGTTACTTGTGCAGCAAAGAGGAAGGTTATAAATTCCTTTACTGAAGCTGTGGAGAAGGCCAATTGGTGGCTTTCCATAAAGGGAGTAGGCTAGTGGTTTGCTGTTACAAGGTTGCAAGCTGGAACATGATCAATCCTGGCTTAATCCACTGGGTGAGAGATCCTGTTGCTGGAAGACACGAAGTCACTTTGAGATCTCAGAAACATCATTAACGAAGCATCCCAGGGCAACTGTGAGTCGTACTTGGAGCTAAAAAAAAAAAATTTTAAGTATGATGTTAAAGAAAATTAAATTAAAATATAACACAAACCAGCATCTACAATTTTCGATTCTATCCAAAAACTAGTCCGACTTTGTACAGTACACATGATTTACAGGGCAGTCAATTAAATGATACAGCTTGCATTACTAATATCTACATAACCATCTCCCATAATTTACATCCATTTCAGAAGAAAAATCAGCAACACTGAAAAGTACAAGGGACCAACTTAACCAATTCAATACCTCCGCAAATTAGAGTTCTTCTCACTCTCCAAAAGCTAATAATAAACCTCAAGAAGACAGAGACGCACCTGATGATACACAATGCAATTGATAACAAATATATATATATATATATATATATATATATATATATATATATATATATATATATATATATATATATATATATATATAATGTAATAAATAAAAATATATGCATACATACAAACATATATGTACGTACCTACATCTACATGTATATATACATGCATATATAAATAAATATACGTGAGTACAGGACACCACAACAAGACGTAGAAACGGAAAAAACAAAAATTTACAACAAGAAAACAAGTACAGGAAATATATATATATATATATATATATATATATAATATATATATATATATAGATATATATATATATATATATATATATATAATATATATATATATATAGATATATATATATATATATATATATAATATATATATATAATATATATATATATAGATAGATAGATAGATAGATAGATAGATAGATAGATAGATAGATAGATAGATAGATAGATATAGATAGATAGATAGATATATCATATATTAATTATATATATTATTTTATTATTTGTTATTTATGTATTGGTTTATGCCTATCACTGTTTGAGTTGCATAATAGTGGTTTTATCACTAATTCATATTATATATATATACATATCCACCAACATTTATGTGTATATGAGTGTGCGAATATCTATCTATCAATTGATCTATGTGTGTGTGCGTGTGTGTGTGTATAGTTGTAATAATTTTTTTATATTCTAGGCACAAGGCCCGAAATTTTTAGAGAGAGGCCCAGTCGATTAGATCGACCCCAGTACGCTACTGGCACTTAATTTATCGACCTTGAAAGGATGAAAGGCAAAGTCGACCACGGCGTAATTTCAACGCAGAACGTAAAAGCAGACGAAATACCCCGAAGCATTTCGCCCGGCGTGATAACGTTTCTTATTTCTTTATTGCCTACAAGGGACTACACACAGAGGAAACAAACAGTACAGACAAACAGATTAAGTCGATTATATCGACCCCAGTGCATAACTGGTACTTATTTAGATTTATACCTGTGAACATATGTAACTTATTTCCTCGTCACAATCATGAAAAGCTTGACTTCACAAAACCAGAAAGGACACGACTAATTAAGAAATTGAAATTACATGCCATTCATGGAACAGTGGAAATAAGTTAAGCATTTCTGAAGTTTAGCCTGTAATATATACATTTGTCTAGACAGGCAAACATGTATGCGTGTACATAAATCCTTTCTACAATGGGCACAAGGTCTGAAATTTCTGTGAAAGGGGATAAGTCGATTACATCGACCCACGGCGTAACTGGTACTGATTTCATCGACACTGAAAGGATGAAAGGCAAAGTTGACCTCGGCGGAATTTGAACGCAGAACGTAACGGCAGATGAAATACCTCTAAGCATTTTTCCCGGTGTGCTAACGATTCTGCCATGCTCGCCGTATACGTGTACATAATTCAAATTACAGATTGACGTACAAAATATCATGCATGCACACATATATGACCATTTAGTTGATGTTGTCTAAATTCCAATGAAAGAGCCAATCTCCTTTCTCTATTAGTACGAAATACTAAAAGTAATGTTAAGACATAGATGCACACATAATGCATTCATACATTTGCATATATATGTATATGTGAGTATATAGGTAACACACACACACATTTGTGCGTGTGTGTGTGTGTAGGCTTATACACAAGCAGTCAACTATGGGTGCAGTGCACTGCATCTGGTAGCAGAAACAACTATAAGCTAATGGAACTTTTAAAATAATTTCTTATTCCTTGTCATTTATTTAATTTCTTATTACTGTTTTGTACTCGTCTGACGCTACCAATATCGTTACGTGTATATGTGTGTGTGTATATATACAATATATATATATTATATATATATATTAATATATATAATACCCCAGACATACACATATACACCTATATAACACACGCCCACACACCTACATACACACATATACACACGCCCACACACCTACATACACACACATACATCACACACATACACGGACACACCCCACACATACTTACATCATACACCTATACACACACGCCTACACACCTACATACACACACATGCATACACACACACACATGTACGCACATACACACACATATACGCACATACATATATACCCACACACTGCACACACACACACACATACGCATATGCATGCACACGCGCACACCTACACGCATACACACACACACACACCACGTACACATACATACATACACACACGCATACATACACCCATACACATACATGCATCCGACACACACATACATACACACTCACACATACATACACACACACACTCACTCACACACCTGTATGTACGCGCACACACATGCACATACACACACTTCCCCACACCCACACGTACATACATACACACTCACACACATACACACACACACACGGACATACATCTATGCACACACATACATACACACATACTCACATACATTCATCGGACACACTGCCACCCAGACATACACACAGACACACTCACACATCCACACACATACATACTTACGCGTATACTCGCAGGCACGCGCACATACGCACTTGCGCCGGCTCGCGCTGCATACGCGCCGCATACACCTCGCCCTTGGACCTGACGAGACCTCCCGCCCGTTCCTGGGACCGTCGCGTGTCGTTGGGTTTTCCCACACCTGTCTCCGCGGTACCACTCTTCCATCTTCCCCTCAGCTGGAGTCCTTTTCCTTAACCCCCCCTTTTTTCGTTACACACACGCGCACACACATATACACACCTTGCCTATATATATACATCACTCTTACACACATTCAATCTACTCGCCATTAATACCACCACGACACTGGACACACACACCACTACTACTCAACACACGCTGGCACGCTACATACGCCCCCACCCCTTCCCTCCTCCCTTCCTCCTTCCTTCTTTTTCTTACTACTGACCTCCCTTCCTCCTTCCTTCTTTTTCTTACTACTGACCTCGTCTGCTAGCTGACCATAGTCTCGCCCTACCTCACACGCCTACACACAGACGCACACACTAACACACACATATTTTTTTGTTTTTCATCTCGCCTCACACACACACATACACACACGCACATGCACACTCACACATACACACACATCTGTTGGGTTACCAACCTTGTCTCCTCTTTTGCCTTTAAAAACCCCTTTGCTCTTGTTATCGTCAACATCCGCCTTTCACCATGTGCAACTCGTAAACACCAGTCGTCTTTTTTCTCTTTCCTGTTGCCGCTCTGGGATCTTCATTTCCTCTCTCTTCCTTCTTTATGTTTCCGACGAAGAGCTCCGCTCGAAACGTCATACCTCCCTGCTTCCATCTCCTGAGCGCCTATTAATAATAATACTGTAATTGTTCCTGTTGTTTGTTGTTTTTTTGTTTCCCTTTTGGATTAAAAATATATATATATATATATATATACATACGTATGCATACAATATTTATAATATCTATATATACATAATACGTATACATGCATACATATATTTATTATATATATATATATATATCACGTATACATACATATATATATATACATACATACACACGTATACATGCATATATATATATATATATATATATATATATATATATATATATATATATATATAGTACGTTTACTTGTAGGTAGTAGGTATATTACAACAAAATCGTTATCCCACATCAAGTACATCGAATTGCAGAGGTTCTCAATCAAAGAGGTCCCCCCACCATTTTCTCCTTTATTTACATTTTGGAATAAACTTTTTTCCCTATATGTCTGTAAGACAAGCACATAGCACGTGCTTGTTTGAGATATCTGCAATCGGTATTTGGATAACAAAACCTGTTGACACCGATCACACAGTATCACTGCTTTCTCGTGACTTACAATTACAAATATCAGTTGTGAGTGACACAACACCTGACCAATACAGACAGACGACCTTATGAACTTTCTGCGCCGAACTCGACACATATTAAACCAGCAAGCAAATATAAACAAATAACTTTATTACTGCGTAGCGAAAGGTGCGAATGCGCGGGCGTGTATAGAGATGACGATAGTAGGACTCAATGCCATACACCGTTTAATATCTCTTAAAGACTTTCTTCAATTCTCACCGAGGTCGACTTATTAATATGTTTTACGTGGATTGATAAAATCCCAACACCCATCAAGTACCGGGATTTGACCAAATGTGGTTTACCTATAAAGGGTTTTTTTTTTGTCAACTTTATTAAAATCGGGACAGTAGCAGACCACGGTTCCTATAAAATTTTACTTATGTCCTTCTTTGTTTTTGTTTTTTTCTTTTTCATTTCCTGAGTTAAAATGACGCCCGAGTCAGTAAAATTATTCGTTTCAAATTTTGGCAGGTCAGCAATTCAAGGGAAGGAGGGTAAGTCGATTACATCGACCCCAGTGATCAACTGGTACTTATTTTATTGATCCCAAAAGGATGAAAGGCAGAATATGAACCCAGAACGGTAAGACGGACGAAACGGCACTAAGCATTTTGCCCGGCGTGTGAAGGAATTTGTCAGCTCGTCAACTAGGGTCAGTAAAATTATTAGTTTAAAATTTGGCACAAGGGCAACAATTTAGAGGGAGGTGGTAAGACGATTACATCGACTCTAGTGCGCACCTGGTATTTTTCCTTTTATCGACCGCGAAAGGCAAAGAGAAGTCGAATTCGGCAGAATTTGAACTCAGAACGAGTAGACGTAAAAAATTCCGCTAAGCGGTTCCGCCAGCTGTTCGACCTGGGTCAGTAAAATTAATAGTCAGTTATTGCTTAAACTGAATTTACTAGAGGTTTTCATACTCAATAATAAACGTTACTAAGGTGGCGAGCTGGCAGAAACGTTAGCACGCCGGGCGAAATGCGTAGCCGTATTTCGTCTGCCGTTACGTTCTGAGTTCAAATTCCGCCGAGGTCGACTTTGCCTTTCATCCTTTCGGGGTCGATTAAATAAGTACCAGTTACGCACTGGGGTAGATATAATAGACTTAATCCGTCTGTCTGTCCTTGTTTGTCTCCTCTGTGTTTAGCCTATTGTGGGTAGTAAAGAAATAGGTATTTCGCCTGTCTTTACGTTCTGAGTTCAAATTCCGCTGAGGTCAACTTTGCCTGTCATCCTTTCTGGGTCGATAAATTAAGTACTAGTTGCGTACTGGGGTCGATATAATCAACTGGCACCCTCCCCAAAACTTTCGGGGCCTTGTACCTAGAGTAGAAAAGAATATTGTTGCTATTTTTTTTATTAAATACACAAGCGGAAAGAACTAGGTATCCTTGTATTTCGTTATGTTCCTTTATATTGTTACGGGTTCAAATCATGTCAAGTTAGTAAAATCTTAACATTCATCGTCATGAACTCGATAGAATAAGTACTAGTCAAATACTAGGATCTTCTGACTATAGAGTCGTCATCTCCAGCTTTATAACAACGGTACAAATTAGGCACACGAATCTTCAATTACATCGGTGGCACTGCCTTTTCGATACTGTGTACAGCCGTTTGTGTAGCTTTATAACAAAGCGCTATTGATAAGCATAGACACGGTACATTAGGGAATTTCTAGGTTGAACCAAAGGTGAAGGTTACGCGTGTCTGCGGAACACTTAGCCAGTTATATGTTAATTCAATGAGTAGGTAATTCGGATGATCGAACAAGTAAATAAGCATCATTGAACGGCGGAGATTCACTAGCATCATGTGTGTGTATGTGTGTGGTTGTTACATGGCTCGCGTTAGCCCTTTACTTATCTGAATTGAGTTTTGCCTATTGGCACAGAAGATTTTCCAACTTCTCTGAAGACCTTGTCTGGCTACAGGTGGAACTCAGGGTAGCAAGAGGCTGACTCGATCAAAATAGAATATCGTCAATCTCCACCATAGAATAGAATACTTTTGTCCGACAGTTAATACTACACACACACACACGCAGAGAGAGAGAGAGAGAGAGAGAGAGAGAGAGAGAGAGAGTGAGAGAGAGAGTATTTAGGAAATTACTTGATACAGTTATATTTAGAGAAAGATTTTTTCAAAAGTTAAGATTAAGATAAAGACTTTTTTGAGAGTAGAATGATACTAACCTTTAGGGAAGAATTTCACAAATTCTCTGTAGGCTTTAATAAATGTGCAAGCGCTTTCAGCTCTCAACGCTATTAAGCACGTGTTATAACTATTGCATATAGCGGAAGTTATTTTAGGTGAAGTTGTTGATTATTTCCAGTTTAGTTTCGGATTCAGATACCTTATAAAATCTTCTTTTGTCTTTCGAAGAGGATCGTTTTCTTCATTTATTTTATAAAACGGAAATATTGTGCATTTTTCTTGGGCACAGGTGTCTAAGTGGTTGTTACATGGCTCGCATCTAAGCAAAGGATGTTTTATTTGGTGTCAGTGCACATTTAGACGGTTAGTAAATTTTGTTTTTGTTTCTCCAACGTAGCTTTCATTGCATCGTGGGCTTGTAATACAGTATATCAGGTTATTGGTTTTGCAGTTCATATATGCATTTACCTTTAATTCCTTCCTATTTTTCAATTTTTTAGCTGATCCCTGGTCGATTAATTCGCATGTACCATATCGAAGATCTCCACACTTGGTTACTTACATGGTTTCTTTCTCTGATGTGAATCTTGCCTTGGTTAAAAGTCTCTTAAGGTTTGGTAGTTGTCTTCAGCTGTTGCTGATCTGTTGTTCCTTAAGTATTTGTCGGAGACTTGGGAACTGGTGTAGAATTAATAGGAGGTGAATGGCTGATTGTAGAATATTGTTGTTCCTGGGATTGTGGGTGATAACAAATGGAATATTTTTTTTATATGTGTTTTCTCGTTTATCCTCAGTGTGAGTGCCTTTTTATAAGGTAGAGATTGGGATATCCTTAGCTTTAGTCATAACTCGGTCTATTAGTTTTGTGGGGTATTTTTGTTTTTTAAGGAACAAGTTGAGTTCTGCAAGTCGTCTTTCTCGTCTATTTGTATCCGAAACTATTGTGCATATTCGTCTTGCCACATTAAAAGGTATGTTTCTTTTTATGTGGGAAGGATGGCAAGATCTAAAGTCTAAGTATTGGTGTGTGTCCGTCTTTTTATAATAGAGATCAGTTGTAATAATTTACCCAGCAGAAAACAGCATTTCACAGAAGCACGCTGTTCTCTCGTTTCCGCCATCGCAAAAATCGACGAACTGGAGAGAAACACAGCAAAACAAAGACGCACCACGTAGCAGTACGAGTGGATCTGGGGACGCCGGTCGGAAGACTGCTGCCTTAGGGACATATCATATAGCGGCGGAAGCCTGAACTACAACAGGTTTGTCCCACAGAGAACGTTTCCGGTTACTTTTGAGTTTCCCCTTGTATAGACAATGGGATTGAACTTAGATAGTTCCCCTCCGAGGCAGAAATCCAGACAAGGTTGTTTTTATGGAAGACCAGCAGTTGCCCATGTATACCAGTCTCCTCTCTTCATATCATCGATGTTGTCTAATTGTTCGTGAAAGACCAGCAGTCGCCTATGTATAACAGACTCCCTTCACCACACTACCGATGTTGTTCAAACTGATACAGCTTGGCACTAGTGACGTTGCAATTCATTTCTACACCTGAGTGAATTGAAGCAAAGTGAAATAGAGTGTTTTGTTCAGGAACACAACACACAGCCTCACTATTCCAAGCCCGACCCTCTAACAACAGAATCATGCACCTTCAAACACATACACACACGCATGCACACATACATACATACATACATACATACATACATACATACATACATACACATACATACATACATACATACATACATACATACGTGAATACATACATGAATACATACATGAATACACATATATATGTGTGCGTGTGTATATGTATAAATATGCATTTCCATACACACACACACACACATTCATGTATGTATTAAAATGAATATAGAAAAATTTCGTAATACTATTACAATATTTGAAAACGGGTCTACTTAAATTAAAATTTATTACGTATATAAAAATAGAAATTTAAAAAAAGCAGATAAACATACACCCGATGGGAGGAAGTTTTGTGTAAGTGATTTTCAGTTTTCAGCTTTTCAAACGCACGTGTTATAAAATTAATCTGATCACGGATTACTGTTCATCAGGCCTGTCTTATTCTGCTGAAAGTTCCTGGTTTTGGGTAAAAAAAAGAAGATAAAGGGGGATCAGTTAATTATTCAACATATTCCCCTCTCAGATTCACACACTTATTGCAACAGTTCTTCAGTTTTTCTAAGCCTTGTAAAAGAGCTTAGAAGGTTGAGCTTCCGGCCGGGACTTTCGCGACACTTTTAAAGCCAGGAACTTTTCAGTACAGCCACGTACATACACTGAACGAGTTTCTGAACAGTTTTTGTCCGCCAAATATTTCTCATAAAACGTTCTCCATCCCGAAGTTGTGGTTAAAGACATTTCTTCAAGGTTGCGCATAACGGAATCGATCTGGGAATTTCTTACCCTTTCAGGCATGTCAATGCAAACATATTTAGCAATTTTTTTACGTATAAATCATTTTGATCACACACCCCACGCACACACACACGCACACACGCGCACGCACACACACACACACACACACACACATATATATATATATGAGTGTGTGTATGTGTATGCATGTATGTATGTATATATGTACATATTTATATACATACATATATATATATATATAATATATATATATATGTATATATGTATATATATGTCTGTGTATATATACATATAAACATATGTAGATATATATATATATATATATATATATATATATATATATATATACATACTTGTATGTACGTGTGTATGCGTATGTACATAATATATATTATATGCATCCACAAATAAATACATTCATACGTCCGTTCTTACATACATATGCACTTATCTCTGTGTGCAGGTACATGGATACGCGCCCTTATAGGAAAAGATTTACAACCGTCACTAGGAATAACTTAGGCTCCACTAATCCCTTTATTTTCTTCAACTGAAAGCCTATACATCGTTGCCATAGACAGCAGTATAGTTGCAGAAGTGACAAGGGAGCCAAAGCTAGTCATGTATCAAGAGATTAATGACAAATATGCTTCGACCCCCGTTATGTTAAATATTTGGTTTGTCAACACTGAATACTTAACATCATTAAAATACGAGTTGTTTACTTCAAAGCGGGTACCTATAAAAGAAAATAATAATAAAAAGATTCCCCCTCACTCAAAGACCTAATCTGATTAACTTTTTAAAAGACATGCCCGTTGCTTTTGATGTTGACCATTACGTACTGCCCTCGACTTCCAATATCAATCACTAGCCTCAGAAAGTCTGAAGGATCTATGGGTTTTGTTCCGTCACTTCAGAAGGAATAATGATTTCAAATTTTGGCACAAAGCCAGCAACTTCTGGATGGAACGGGTAAATCGATTACATCGTCCCCAGTGCTCAACTGGCACTTATTTTATCGGCCCCGAAAGGATGAAAGACAAAGTCAGCCTTGTCGGAATTTGAAGAAATGCTGCTAAGCATTTTAGCCGTCGGGCCAACGGTTCTGCTAGCTCGCCGCCTTATTAATAATAATAATTCTTTCTACAATAAGCAGAGGGGTTGAAATTTCGTGGGGAGAGACCAGTTGATTATATCTATCCCGGTGCTCATTATTTTATAGGCTCTGAAAGGATGAAATGCAAAGTCAACTTCAGCTGAATTTGAACTCAGAATGTAAAATCGAACCAAATACCGCTAAGTATTTTATCCAGCACTGTAACCATCCTGCCAATTCGCCGCCCTCTTTAGTAGTTTCGAATTTTGGCAAAAGGTCAGCACTAGAGAAGTTGATTACATCGAATGGATTACTCGACATATACTCATTTAACGACCCCAAAAGGATGAAAGACGTCTGCCTCGGCAGAATTTGAACTTGGGCCGTAAAGCAATTTTCTGGCGGGCTAACGGTTCTACCAGCTTGCCATAAAAGATTCTACTCAATACCACAGA
>NW_021833521.1:0-5000 GCF_006345805.1 Octopus sinensis | reverse complement strand
CAAATGCTTGGCGATACCATTTCAGAGGCCTACGCAAAGTCTTCAAAAAGTTTTCATCGTTCACGACACAATCAAGGAGATTTTGCGCAACTGAAACCCCAGTATCATTGTGGTTATCTGAAAGCAGTTTTGGTATGAACTTGGCAGACACTCATCTCATACCCAAATCTTCAGTGATATTGGACTGAACTGTAGCGTAACTAATCTGCGCATCGTCTGATAACTCACGGGTGGTGATTCGACGATTTCCCCTCACAGCTGCACGCATATATGTGATGTTTTCCTCAGTTCTGCTGGTTGCGAGTCTCTGAGAACGTCCATCAATATCGACATTTTTCCGGCCATCTTTGAAATGTCTAAATCACTCGTACACTTGTGTGCAGCTCATAACTTCCTCTCCGTACACTTTCTGCAAATTAACGTAGGCCTCTGGGCAGGTATCGCCATGACAACTTTCTGTCGTAGTCAATGCAACGATTACACGCTACATACCTTCCTTCCAATTATTACTGTAAACAGCGGAAGTGAACCAGAACGTTACAATTTAGGGCGCATGCACGGCAGAGTTCAAAGTCAATATTTACCTAGCGGCTTTATTCTGCGTGCTTTGGCTTCGTTACTATAGCATATATATATATAATATATATATATATATATATATATATTATATATATATATATATATATATATGTATATATATATATATATATGTGTGTGTTTATGTATGTAAGTAAGGACAGACCACATACGTCTGTGTGTGTCTTTTTTGCTGTACGGCCTGTTCAAGTTGGAGCTTCCTCTTTGTGTTCTCTTGGGGACAAGCTCTGCATTTTTCCTCTCTGCTTTCTACCTATCTCTCTCCTGTGTCTCAAGAAGCTGTAACATACGCAGTGACCACACTCCGACAAATCCTTTTCGCAGGTTGAGTAAATTAGATGAATGCTCTCAAATACCTCGACTGTTAACCTATGTCTATTCTACCATGGTAAGAACAGACATGGGTAGACTCAATGGAATATAAGATTAATGTGTTGAGCGGTCAAAAAGCATTACAAAATGCAACGAAACACCTTGTATGGCCTGGTCTTCCCTTCATCAAGATTTATCGTCAACCATCAAAACTTCTGAATCAAGGTAGGTCAGAATGAGAGAGCAGCCGAACGCATACTTCTCTCTCTCCCTCCCTCTCTCATTTAAATTTAATTTATACTTGCGTCATATCATCACAAACCTGCAAAATTCCAAGGTTTGTAGCGATGGGGTGCGACTAAGTTAGATGTTAGGACGAATCAGAAGTTACAGTCACTAATATGGTGGTTCTTCAGTGATAATGAGCAACTGAGCATACCTTTCTAGGACTCCACTTCTCATCCTCTAGGTCAGTGCTTTTGAACCTTCTTGCTGGAACGGAACCCCAAGGAAACATTCCACTGGTTTGAGGAACCCCTGTGCAATAATCTAATAGTCTTATGCACACATATCTGCACAGGGGAATTAAAAATTACTGCCGATTTTAGCAGTTTTGTAACTTCTTGCGGAACCCCTAGACTGCACTGGCGGAACTCTAAAGTTCCGCGGAACCCTGGTTGAAAACCACTGCTCTAGGTCAAGCAAAGAAAGGGGGAAAGTATGAAATGTTTGCGTTAACAGTTCGTAAAAGTAAAGTAAGAATAAGAACAATAACTCTCATGAAACCTTGTGGATAGTCTTAGGCAGTACCAAACAGAGTGTTAGAAGGGAACAGTTTTAGATGTCAGAGAGATTTCCAGTATCGGTATGCAGTTTTCTCAAGCCTAGCGTTTAGACAGTTAGTTACATAAACGAATATCCCAGTAGTGTGTCAGCATAAGTTGTTTTTTTTTTCTTTTAGCTTTAACAGTAAGTTGTATGCTGGACAGCTGTTTTTACTACTGTGCACACTTTTCTCATTTTATCTGGGTTGTACCCACATTGTAGAAATGTTTCGAAAGTAACATCTCACCAGTATTATTTTATATCAGCGAATATTCCTTCAAAATAATTAACTTTATTTTGTTCGTCGGAACTATTCTTTGTACTCATTGCAATGTACAGTGTCTTGGCCAAACATTATACCTTATAAGTAGATTCACCACGACACTTTTTCTGTTAGATAGCAACATTGTAGAATTAATTTCACAGATTTTTTTGCATATTCATCTGTTTAGTTGTATTTACCTGCATTTCTATCCCTTTTCTCCATCAGATATGTTGCTGTTATTTCATGATTCTGGATTGCTAAGGCATATCTTTTTAAGTAAAAGCATTCTGATAACTTAACCAGGCAAAAATTTCTTCTCATTCGCAGAAAGTATTTCACCTAACGTTCAGTTGCATTACAGCTAAGTAACTTCTTTAGATGTGCTTCTTTGGACTTTGGGAATACTTCCAGAGTTCTTTTCCAATTCTGGCTATACTGTTCACTGCGTGTATGCAAAGATGGATAAACTTCAACACTTTGTGGTTTGGATGATGTCAAAAACAATCAATGCAATATTCAAACAGTGTTTGAAGCGATGTCAAGTATCTTCCTTCTTGTTTTCGCTTTATATAGAAAGTCAATATTTCTATTCACGTGAAAATTTGTAGTGGTAGTTTAGTAACTTTCACATTTGAACACAAATAACCTGGGTCCCATCTATAGCCCCACGGAGTTGCATAAGTTTTGGTATTAATATTTGTACAGCATAAATTCTGTGGGCTACTGATTTATTGAACACTAATAATAATGATGATAATAATAATAATAATAATAATAATAATAATAATAATAATAATAATAATAATAATAATAATAGTAGTAATAATAATAATAATAATAATAATAATAATAATAATAAGGTATAAAAGATGGGCTACAGCAAATATTCTGCTCAATACCACAGATTTGCTTGTCAGTTGTTTGACCTTAACCAGTTGAGCATGTCCCTTAGTGGCTGACGATATGTGCATCTCTGATCATGAGCAGAAGTAGTGGGGGAGCATCATAGCAATGTGTTGAGAGGATTCTTTGGGTTTGAATAGTTCCTCTGGAAACATGGGTGGTTCTTTCAACATCCTTAACCCAACCTTATTCAGGGACCTTTTGAGCGGGATGGGCTACTACCTGAAGAAAATTCTAACTGGGCCCACCTGCAAGGTCATGTGCTGTTTATCTTGATATGAGATCACCATGTCGCGCACATATGGTTGTGATGCATGTGCCTGGTGTACCTTTATCAGACGGGTAGTCATGATGGGTATATTGGGCTTCGTATATTTTACCCCAGTGTCACTTTGATGGCATGAACTGCTCTCTCACTCAATAATAATAACAATAATAATAGTTGCAAATTGTGCCAGAAGGGCAGCAATTTTGGGGGAGGGGATAGTCGATTATATCGACCCCAGTGCGTAACTGGTACTTATTTAATCGACCCGGAAAGGATGAAAGGCAAAGTCGACCTCGGCGGAATTTGAACTCAGAACGTAGCGGCAGACGAATTACTTATTTGTTTACTACCCACAAGGGGCTAAACACAGAAGGGACAAACAAGGACAGACAAACGGATTAAGTCGATTATATAAGCATTTCGCCCAGCGTGCTAACGATTCTGCCAGCTCGACACCTTGTCTAATTATAATAATAATAATAATACTTTCCGCTATTGGCATAAAACCTGAAAGTGGGGGGAGGGGGACAGTCGATTATATCGACATCAGTACTCAAATGGTACCTCTTTTATCGACCCTGAAAGGATGAAAAGCAAAATCGACCTCAGCGGAATTTGAACTCAGAACGTAACGGCAGACGAAATACCTATTTCTTTACTACCCACAAGGGACTAAACACAGAGAGGAAAAACAAGGACAGACAAACGGATTAAGTCGATTATATCGACCCCAAAAGGATGAAAGGCAAAGTCGACCTCGGCGGAATTTGAACTCAGAACGTAGCGGCAGACGAAATACCTCTAAGCATTTTGCCCAGCGTGCTAACGATTCTGCCAGCTCATAGTACGATAGGCCTTATCTATCGAGATTTCCTAAGAAAACTCTTTTCTCCCCCTTGCCACTGTGGTCGCTACATCATTTATACAATGTGTAAAATATTCCATCAACATTCTCCAGTTCATAAGTCATCTTAGCCTAGGTCCCAAGCCAAAGATGCCCTACAAAAATCGAGCTCAAATTTTCATAACTTTGCGACACAACGTTTTTATCACAACTGGTCCCGCTTTGTTCAGCATTATCCTAAAAACAAAAAAACATTTAAACATAATATTCGAATGGTATGGTGAAGTTTCTTCCAAGAAATATTTAACAACCCACGCGGACACCCGGATATATTTCAGTAAAGAAACAACCCGCTGCTCGAGTGATCTATGAGTCCCAAAGCATGACTTAAGACATTACTCCAGGGTCTGATCTGAGAGAAATCTGACAGTTACACCTAGCAGAACGAGAGTCTGCTCATAGGTTTTTTCATCGTTGGTCATTTGCGGTAGACATGACTTACTCCAGGTATTGTAATCAGGTCATTTTTTTAACAAGCTTCCTGTATTTTTCTCTTTTATCCCGGATATATTCACCATTCATCTGCTTAATGCAATGAAAGTACTGATCCTTATAGAGGCATCTACATTATTTTAAAGATCAGTCAAGTATATAAACGATAAAATGTCAGGAAGTATGAGAAGTGAATATATTTAGTAAACCACTTGCTATCCTTAGGATTACGGCCGTTTCGCAGCTTTCTTGATATAATAATAATTTCGTTCTATTTATAATAAATTATGTTTACATATCTGCACTAATATATATGTTATACATTATACAAGAAAATTGTATGTTCACAAATCAATGTAGATGAAGAAAACTAGCTCATCAGATAACCATCACATCCTTGTTAAACCAACAATTGTGTGCGTGCGTCTGTGTGTGTGTGTGTGTGCGTGTGTGTGTGTGTGTGCGTGTGTGATATGTATACAAATGTATATATT
>NW_021833520.1:7500-27928 GCF_006345805.1 Octopus sinensis | reverse complement strand
ATAATATACCACACACACACACACACACACACACACACACACACACACACACACATATATATATATATATATATATATATAGGCGCAGGCCGAGTTGTTTAGGGCAGCGGACTCGCGGTCGTAGGATCGCGGTTTCGATTCCCAGGCCGGGCGATGGGAGTGCTTATTGAGAGAAAACACCTAAAGCTCCACGAGACTCCAGCAGGGGGTGATGGCGATCCCTGCTTTCTCTCACTCTTTCTTCTGGTGGCCTGCTTGCTTAGCCAGCGGGGTGGCGTCATTTGAAGGCTAAAACAATGCGAAGCGCATTATGACCAGCGATGTGCAGCAACATCATGATGATGTATATGTATATATATATATTTATATGGGCATGCGCATGGATGCAGACAGTTGTATATAGAAGTGGTGTGGAAAAGGGAAACCCAGGAAGACATGGCATGAGGTGTTGAGGGCCAAACTCCCGGCACAGAGCCCTATGAAGGAGATGACTAAGGACCAAGATATCGGGCGCTTTGCTGTATTCAAGGTGACCTGACCACCATAGGTGCCGGTGCTGGTGTCACATGAAGGGCACTCAAGCAGGCGCCACGTAAAAAGCAACCAGTACATTTTGTGGAGTGGTTGGCATTAGGAAGGGCATCCATAGAAACCATGCCAGAACAGAAAAGAGAGCCTGGTGTAGCCTCTGGACCTTACCAAATGCAGTCAAACCGTCCAACGAATGCCAATGTGAAAAGAAGACATTAAATGCTGATTGTATTAATAATAATTATTATTCATCCTTTCGGGGTCGATAAATAAAGTACCAGTTACGCACTGGGGTCGATGTAGTCGACTTAATCCCTTTGTTTGTCTTTGTTTGTCCCCTCTATATTTAGCCCCTTGTGGGCAATAAAGAAATAATAATTATTATTAGATGATGATAATGATGATGATGATGATGATTGGCTAAACCAGTTTTAAAGTCCGACTGTTGTATCAGCAGTAGCAACAACAACAACAAGATAAAGTAACCCAAGGTAGACGGTGTCTCACCTTCAGAATTGTCGCTACCACCGGATGTGATCTTCTTGAGCCATTGGCCATCTGCCCGGAATGTGTGCCATTTCCTTGCTGATGGTTTCTCCGCTGTTTCCTGTCAATGCAACAACAACAACAACAACCATGAGAACAGACACAACAACAACAACAACAACAACAACAACAGCAACGATAATAATGATTTCAAATTCTTGCACAATGCCTGAAATTTTTGTGGGGAAGGGGACTAGTCGAATGCAATGGCCCCAGTATTTCACTGTTACTTAATTTATTGACCATGAAATGATGAAAGGAAAAATCTATCTCGGCAGAGTTTGAACCCAGAACGTAGTGACAGACGAAATACTGTTAAGCATTGCACCTGGCGTGCTAACGATTCTGTTGGTCCGCCAACTTTATAATAATAATAATAATAATAATAATAATAATAATAATAATAATAATAAATGCCCCGATGCAGTACCAGGCAGTGGCTCTCATGGCTTCTGATCTTAACTGATTAGAAGTATTATCATGTACATTGTTTTGTCTTGGTATAAAAGATGGGCTACAGCAAATATTCTGCTCAATACCACAGATTTGCTTGTCAGTTGTTTGACCTTAACCAGTTGAGCATGTCCCTTAGTGGCTGACGATATGTGCATCTCTGATCACGAGCAGAAGTAGTGGGGGAGCATCATAACAATGTGTTGAGAGGGACTCTTTGGGGTTTGAATAATTCACCTCCGGAAACAGGGGTGGTTTGTTCAACATCCTTAAACAACCTGTATTCATGGACCTTTTCAGCGGGATGGGCTACTCGACCAGAAGAAAATTCTAACTGGGCCCCCACCTGCAAGGTCATGTGCTGTTTATCTTGATATGAGATCATCATGTCGCGCACATATGGTTGTGATGTATGTGCCTGGTGTACCCTCATCAGGTGGGTAGTCATGATGGGTATACTGGGTTTCGTATATTTGTAACCCAGTGTCACTTTGATGGCATGCACTGCTCTCTCACTCAATAATAATAATAATAATAATAATAATAGTAGTAGTAGTAGTAGTAGTAGTAGTAGTAGTAGTAGTAGTAGTAGTAGTAGTAGTAATGATGAAGACGAAGAAATAAATATGAGCGGTATAGAAAAATAGCGAAGTGTCAGAATTTAGCTATTGAATTACTGAGACTATAGGATGTAGGGGTAAAAAGTATGCCAGGTGTTATAGGTGCATTGGGAGGTATCTCTAAAGATCTTGCCGAACGAGCACACATCATCATCATTTTCATCATCATCGTCTAACGTCCGTTTTCCATGCTAGCATGGGTTGGACGGTTCGACCGGGGTCTGGGAAGCCAGGAAGCAGCAACAGGCTTCAGTCTGATCTGGCAGTGTTTCTACAGCTGGATGCCCTTCCTAACGCCAACCACTCCGAGAATGTAGTGGGTGCTTTTTACGTGCCACCGGCACAGGTGCCAGGGGAGGCTGGCAGCATCCACAATCGGTTGGTGCTTTTTATGTGCCACCGGCACAGAAGCCAGTCAAGGCGGCGCTGGCATCAGCTACATTCGGGTGGTACTTTTTACGTGCACCCGGCACAGGTATCACAACTACAATTTCCATTGTAGACGAAGACAGGTGGTGTAGACAACAAACAGATGTATTAGTTTAACGCTCGGGAAGTGTAAAAGTCTTTTACGTTTCGAGCCTACGCTCTTCGACAGAAAGGAACACAGAAATAAACAGGGAGAGAAAATAGAATAAGGTTTAGTGGCTAGCGATCAATCGTGGCGAATGTCGGACAGAGGGGTCACACAGGAGGTATGTATGTATGTGTATGTTGTTAGTTATATGTGACTGACCTCAAAGCTTGTTATTGCAAACGGATCCATGTGGCACATGTCGACGAAGCTGAAGTGCTTCACGACATCATTGATGTCCATCCTGTGAAAAGAAAGAAAGAGAGAGAGAGAGAATGAGTGAGTGAGAAATGGAGGGTGGGGGAAAGAGAGAGCCTTTATCAGTGGTGGTGAGGGGTGGGAAGAGGAGGGGTGCTCTGGAGGAGTAGTCAAAGGTTTAAAACAACAATGGCAAGTAAATGCATCATTAACACAAACAACAACAGTAGTAAAAACTTCAACTATTACTACTTACTACTACTACTACTACTACTACTACTATCACTGCTACTACCACTACTGCGGCTGCTGCTACTAAGGCTACTACTACTAATATCACTGCTGCTGCTGCTGCTGCTACTACTACTACTACTACTACTACTACTACTACTACTGCTGCTGCTACTACTACTACTACTACTACTGCTGCTGCTACTACTACGACTACTACGACTGCTACTACTACTACTACTACCACTACTACTACTACTACTACTACTACCACTGCTGCTGCTGCAACGACGGCAACACGAACAACAGCAACAACAAGAGAACGAAGCCAATCCTTACCAAAATTCTCCATCGTCCTTCACTTCCAGATTCATCCGTTTTCTCTCTTCTTCTTTCAATCCGTTCCATTCTTCAGATCTTCAAAGAGGAAAAAAAGAGAAGGGGAGGAGCAGTGGTGTGAGTTAAACTGCATCTGTGGGTGCGTTGACGTGTGTGTGTGCGTGTGTGTGTGTGTGTGTGTGTGTGTGTGGTGTGTGTGTGCGTGTGTGCGATTTTTTTATTTATTCTTTTATCTGTTTCAGCCATTTGACTGCGGCCATGCCGGAGCACCATCTTCAATTGAACAAATTGGCTCCAGAATTTCATTTATCGGTGTCTTTTGCCAAACTGCTAAGTTATGGGAACATAAACACACCAACATCGGTTGTCAAGCGATGGTGGGCAGACAAACACAGACACACAAATATATACATACATATATATATATATACACGACAGGATTCTCTCAGTTTCCGTTTACTAAATCCACTTACAATACTTTGGTTGGCCCAAGGCTATCGTAGAAGACACTTGACAAAGGTGCTACACAGTGGGACTGATCCTGGAACCATCTGGTTGGTAAGCAAGCTTCTTACCACACAGCCACTCCTACATGCATACATACATACATACATATATATATATATATATATATATCTATATATACATATATATATGTATATATATCTATGTATAAATATATGGGGTGTGTGTGTATATATATATATATGCACATGAAGGCATGTGTTAAGAAGTGCTTTCCAAACACATGGTTCTGGGTTCAGTTCCTCTCTGTACCACCTAAGGCAAGTGTCTTGTATTATACCTGTGAATTTAGCAGAGGGAAACTAAAGGAAGCCCTTCGGTTGTCGAATGGTGATTGGGGGAAGGGGGAACAAACTCAATGATACACACAATATTTATAATCCTTTACTATTTACATATATATATATATATATATATATATGTATGTATAATAACATATTAATAAATAAAACATATGCATATATACATACATATATATATATATATATATATATATGTATGTATAATAACATATTAATAAATAAAACATATGCATATATACATACATATATGTACGTACCTACCTCTACATGTATATATACATGCATTTATGGGTACAGGACACCAAAATAAACGTCGAACACAATGAGAAACGAAAGCATAGACACAAACCCAAGGAAATGGACATTTTTCTTAAACAACGAAAAAATAGAGTAAACGCGGAGTGGATGAAACCATGGCGACTGAAGAAGGGGTATTTTCCTTGTTTTGTATGTCCTTTACTCTATTTTTTCGTTGTTCAAGAAAAATGTCCATTTCCTTGGTTTTGTGTTTATGTTTTCGTTTCTCATTGTGTTCGACGTCTTTTTGGTGTCCTGTACCCATATATGCATGTACGAGGGGCGTTCAATAAGTAATGCCCCTGACCCACTTCCCATAGCAGTAGAGTAACGAAACTTGGCACAGTTATTAGTCTTTTTCTACATAGGAACCACCCAGAGTTACGCATTTCTCCCATTGTTTGATGCAGCTCTGGAGACCGTTTTTATAGAAGACCCCAGCTTGGTCCTCCAACCTGAACGCGACTTCAGAAATCAAGGCTGCATCATCTGGGAAACGCTTTCCTTTCAAAAACAACTTCATGACTGCGAAGAGGTGAAAATCAGAGGGTGCAAGGTCAGGAAAGTAGGAGGATGGGAGAGGAGTTCATAGCCATACGCCTGTGCTTCTGATCTGGCGACAAGCGAGTTGTGGACCGGAGCGTTGTCCTGCAGGAGGAGGATGCCTTTGCTGATCTTGCCCCGCCTCTTGATTTTGATAACTTCTCTTAATTTCCTAAAAAGTGAAGCATAATAGGCTCCTGCAATTGTGGTACCCTTTGCCAGGAAATCTGTCATCACTACTCCGTCCTGGTCCCAGAAGACTGTGAGCATGACCTTGCCAGCGGAGGGCTGCACCCTTGCCTTCTTTGGAGGGGGTGAGTCACGGTGCTTCCACTGCATTGACTGGGCTTTGGTCTCTGGATCATCGTGATGGACCCAGGTTTCATCCTGTGTAATCAGTCTTTTGAAAAATTTTGATTCATCTTCTTGGCACATCTCCAAATTCACCCTCGAGCACTCGACACGTTCTTGCTTCTGGAAAGGCGTGAGCAACCTGGGAATCCATCTGGCAGATACCTATTGCATATGCAAATGGTCATGAATGATAGTTTCCACAGACCCGGTACTAACTTTGACCTCATGGGCTATTTGGCGAATAGTTATGCGTCGATCTTCCAAAATGGCAGCCTCAACTTGACGGACAGATGCCTCATCAATGGCAGAAGGGGGCGACCAGATCTGGGAGCTGTTTCCACAGAGTTCCGACCATGTTTGAATTCACGATGCCAGCGTTTTACAAGGTCATATGATGGGGCATCATCACCATAAGTTACTTTCATTTGATCAAAAGTCTCCCGTGGTGTGCGTCCTTTCAAATACAAAAACCGGATCACTGCTCGACACTCAACAGGCTCCATTTAACACTTGACTCGGTTCAAACACCTGTAAATCAGAAACCACAATTAATTCAGTGCCACTTACTCTATAGAGATATAAATGATTGCACATGCAAAATTTCAGCTATATCAAACAACTGCAAGTGGGTCAGAGGCATTACTTATTGAACGTCCCTCGTATATATATACATGTAGAGGTAGGTACGTGCATATATGTATGTATATACGCATGTATTTTATTTATTAATTTGTTATTATATGACGGAACGCACGCATCCACTTCTAAGTAAGTTTGTTCTTAATATATATATATATATATAATATATATATTATATATATATATATATAATATATATATATATATATATATATATATATATATATATATATATATATATATATAGGCGCAGGAGTGGCTGTGTGGTAAGTGGCTTGCTAACCAACCACATGGTTCCGGGTTCAGTCCCACGGCGTGGCATCTTGGGCAAGTGTCTTCTGCTATAGCGCCGGGCTGACCAATGCCTTGTGAGTGGATTTGGAAGACGGAAACTGAAAGAAGCCTGTCGTGTGTGTGTAAAGAGTAAAGAGTATATGTGTGTGTGTGTATGTATCTACAAACACATACATACACACACGCACATAAGATCCCCCTTTGGTCATGAATGACCATGAGATTCCATCTAGAGAGTTATCCAAGGGAAAGGGGCCGATACAGCTTGGCACCAGTGACGTCCCAACTCGTTTCTACCGCTGAGGGAACTGGAGCTATGTGGAATAAAGTGTCTTGCTCAAGAACACAATGCACAATCCGGCTCGGAAATATCGTAGCCACGTCCCATCACACACACACACACACACACACACACAGGTATTGATTAGCACCGCTTTTGCTAAAAATAAGAGTTAAAACAATTCAAAAGCCTCAATATATATATGAGTATGTGTGTGTGTATGTATGTATGTATGTATGTATGTATGTATGTATATATGTATGTGCGTATGTATGTATGTATGTATGTATGTATGTATGTATGTATGTATGTGTGTATGTATGTATGTATGTGTGTATGTATGTATGTATGTATGTATGTATGTGTGTGTGTATGTATGTATGTATGTATGTGTGTATGTATGTATGTATGTATGTATGTGTGTGTGTATGTATGTATGTATGTATGTGTGTATGTATGTGTGTGTGTGGTATGTATGTATGTTGTGTGTGTGTATGTATTGTATGTATGTAGTATGTATGTATATGTATGTATGTATGTATGTATGTATGTGTGTATGTATGTATGTATGTATGTATGTGTGTGTGTATGTATGTATGTATGTATGTGTGTATGTATGTGTGTATGTGTGTATGTATGTATGTATGTGTGTATGTATACATGTATGTATGTATGTATCTATGTATGTATGTGTGTATGTATATGTGTATGTATGTGTGTATGTATGTGTGTATGTGTGTATGTAAGTATTTACGTATGTAAGTATGTATGTATGTATGTATGTATGTGTGTATGTATGTATGTACGTAAGTATGTATGTATGTATGTGTGTATGTATGTATGTATGTGTGTATGTATGTGTGTATGTGTGTATGTGTGTATGTATGTATGTATGTATGTATGTGTGTGTGTGTGTATGTGTGTGTATGTATGTATGTATGTATGTATGCATATATGTATGTGTGTATGTATGTGTGTATGTATGTATGTATGTATGTATGTATTTATGTATGTATGTGTGTGTGTATGTATGTATGTATGTATGTGTGTGTATGTATGTATGTATGTATGTATGTATGTATGTATGTATGTATGTATGTATGTGTGTGTGTATTTTTGTATGTATGTATGTTTCTTTGTATGTATGTATATGTGTGTGTATGTATGTATGTATGTATGTATGTATGTATGTATGTATGTATGTGTGTGTGTATGTATGTATGTATGTATGTATGTATGTATGTATGTATGTATATATGTATGTGTGTATGTATGTGTGTATGTATGTGTGTATGTATGTATGTATGTATGTATGTATGTATGTATGTATGTATGTATCAGGTTGAGTAAAAAGTAAGCAACGTTTTGAACTATGAAGAATTTGTACCGGATTTTTGTAGAGTTTTGAATATTTTTGAAACATTTTTTCCTTTGGTCGGATAATACAGACATAGACTAGCCTAATTGCATCAATAAATTAACATTGATTTTTTTTCACCATTCTTGCCATCATCTGAAATGGAACTGTCAAAGAGCGATATTCGAGCAATTTTGCTATTCAGCTTCAAAAAACGACATCGCGATATCAATGAAATGTTTGGTGAGGAAATGAGCAGTGAGTGGTTAACTTGAAAATGGTTTAAATGATTTCACAGCGGAGACCTGATCGTGAGCATAGTGGATGCCCATTTGTCATTGATGATGGACATTAAGAGAGATCCACGTAAGACCACTCGAGAACTGGCGAAGGAATTTCAGGTTAGCCAGAAAACAGTTAGCAACCATTTGTATGCGATCAGAAAATCAAAAAAGCTCAACAAATGGGTACCACACGATTTGAATTAAAATCAGAAAATGTGCCAATATGAACTTAGCTCGTCACTTCTTCTCCGTAACCAGTTAATCCATTTCTCGACCATATTGTAACTTGCGATGAACGTAGATTCTGTACAATAATAATAATAAAAAGTTCTTTGCAGGGTTGGGCTAAAAAGAAGCATGTAAAACCTTCCCTAAGCCTGAGGTCTTCCCAAAGATGCTTATGGTGTCTGTTTGGTGGTGTACTGCTGCACTCATTCCCTATAACTTCTTAAAACCAGGAAAACCATTACGACAGAAATATATGGCCATGAATGACATATGGCCTGTAATGACATGCATAAGATCTGGTCATCAAATCTAAGTAGAGACTTCAAACTTAAAATCTTCAAAGCCACAGTCGAACCAATTCTACTCTATGGCTCAGAAACCTGGACGTTATCTAAGAAACTTGAGAGGCGGTTGGATGGAACTTCATCATCTGAAAGAGATTTTCTAATTATAAAGGGTATGGCCTGGTCAGCCTGTAATGACATGCATAAGATCTGGTCATCAAATCAAAGTAGAGACTTCAAACTTAAAATCTTCAAAGCCACAGTCGAACCAATTCTACTATATGGCTCAGAAACCTGGACGTTATCAAAGAAGCTTGAGAGGCGGTTGGATGGAACCTACACTCGCCTCCTTATGAGAACTCAAAATCTCTCGTGGAAGCGCCATCCAACCAAAATGCAAATATATGGGAAACTACCACCTGTGTCATCTCTTGTGAAAGGTAGGAGAGTCCAGTTTGCTGGACATTGTTGTAGAGCTGAAAAAGGAGGCAATTTCTACTTTTCTCCTCTGGAAGCCATCTACTCGCAATACCAGAGGGTGCACACTCTCCTACCCTGATGTAATCTCCAGGGATACAGGCATCCAGCAACAGGATCTCCGTAATGCCATGATGGACCGTGAAGTCTGGCGTAGCATGGTAAATTCCATTGTCTCGACCACGGTCGAACAATGAAGATGATGATGATGATGGCTATGAAATTGCCAAAATGAATGAAAAACTGCTACTCCTCCATTCCAGACTGGTCAACAGAATAAGGCCAATCATTCTTCATTACAATGTTTGACCACATGTTTCGCTAATGATGCCCCAGCAGTTGAGGGAACTTGGCTACGAAGTTCTTCTTCACCCAGCTTATTCCACAGACTTTTCTCCTACCAACTACCACTTTTTGAAGCACTTTGATGGTTTCCTGTGGGAGGAGAAACCGATGCTGAAAATGCATTCAAAGAGTTCATCAAGCCCAGAACTCTATATTATTATGTTACTGGAATAAACAAACTTGTAACTCGTTGGCAGAAATGTGTTGATTGTAATGGTGCTTACTTCAATGAATAACATTTTCGTATTGTTGAAATATAGTTACACAAATGCCAGAACTGGGCACCACTGCAGAGTGCCAAGGACTCCAAATTTGCCATCAAGGTGTAGGACAAGATACTGTGATAGCCTGGGCTTCAGAGACCCACAGCTCTTCAATATCCCCCCGAAGAACCTGAGAGACCTGCATGGGGTGGATGCAGATGTCTTTAAAATGAAACTGGATCTCTTCCTGTCAGGTGTCCCAGATGAACCAACTTCACGGCAGGAGGTGCAGATGAGGGCAGCTGCATCGAACTCTCTCATGCACCAAATGACAATTGCTAAAAACCATTCGTGAAGTAAAATCATGTAGCAACACCAAATGGCGGTGCCCCAGCATGGCCACAGCTCGTGAGCTGAAACTAGATGAAATGAAATGAAAATAAAAATAGTGTGACGAATTTCATGTTACAAAATGTATCCATATTTTGCAGAAAAGTTTGTCAGCGGCCAAACATGAGACTCGAACTTATCTGTGATTTCCGGTCACGTGCTTTACCGTTATGCTAAATTGCCTACTCACGAATTATTCTGCGTTTGGAAATACATCATTTCCTTACCTGTATCTTTCAATACATCTCAGCACTTCTAAAAACAAACTTTGTTTACATATATCGTAATCTGAATTTTTATATACATATATATATATGGATATATATGTATATAAATTTATTAATTTAAAATTTAAAAAATAGAAAAATTTATAAATATAAATTAAAAATTTTAAATTTAAATAATTTAAATTTTAAATCTTATATTTTATATATTTTGTATATTTTATTAATTATGTTTATTTTTATGTTTGGTTTATGTTTTTCATGTTTGATTTTCCTAATGGTGGTTTTATCTCTAATTTAATTTATATTATATATATATATATATATATAATATATATATTATATATATATATATATATATATATATTATATATATATGTATGTATGTATGTATGTATGTATGTATGTATGTATGTATGTATGTATGTATGTATGTATGTATGTATGTATGTATGTATGTATTATGTATGTGTTTATGTATGCACATACACACATATGTATATATATATATATTAATTTATATTATATAGAGGGCATTATTACATATAAATGCCTCACACTAAGAGGGACATAAGTCATTTCTACCAAAAATTTTACTAATCATACCCAATGCAATTTTTCAAAGCAAGACATTTAAAAAATGAATTTAGTCTTATATCACCTGCGGTGAGTGCGAAATCACAGGTGATACAAGACTAAATTCATTTTTTAAATGTCTTGCTTTGAAAAATTGCATTGGGTATGATTAGTAAAATTTTTGGTAGAAATGACTTATGTCCCTCTTAGCGTGAGGCATTTATATGTAATAATGCCCTCTATATAATATAAATTAATATGTTCAATAAGAAAGAATTATTTTCGAAATTTTTCTCTTATGAGGTTTTTCACGCTATCTACTGATAATTTCTTGTTAAGATTCCTTATTAAGAGGTTATCCTTAATTATTAAATATATATATATATATATATATATATATATATATATATAGTACGTTTAAATATTTGTTGGCTAAACTGGCAATATGACCATTCCGAAATATAACAATATATATATATATATACATATATGTATGTATATATATATATATATATATATATGTACACATAAACACATTTATACATAAACACATGTGTGTGTGTGTGTGTGTGTATACACAGGGTGTGTGCGAGAGTACGATGCATGAGAAAGTGAACCTGGTCGAATATTCCTGGCATTCAGTTTGTGAATGTTTTACTTACGAATCACTCCAGGGTCCATTCCACTCCTTTTTGCCCCATGGATTTCTCAGTTTAACAAGGCCAACCTCCTTTCCTTGGTATTGAACCTGCAAACAGACAGAGTGCTCTGTACTCACATGCACACATACAGACATTGCTCCACCTCCTCCGCCTCCTCCTCTTCCCCCATGCTCTTCCTCTTCCTCCTCCTCCTCCTCCTCATGATCATCATTGTCGTTATCCCTTCATAATTATACACATCCTCATCATCATCATCATGATCGTTATTATCCTCATCATCATCATAATCATCATCATAATCATCATCATAATCATCATCACTAACATTATCATCATCATCATCATCATCATCTTGACCATCATGATCAACATCACCACCACCCCCTTTCTCAGGCACGGTATGTGTGTATGGGTGTGTATGAATATATCTATCTGTCTATTTATCAATTTATCTGTCTGTCTGTCTCTCTCCCTCCCTCTCTCTCTATACACACACGCGCGCGCGCACACACACATAAATATATATTTGTGGTTGGAGGTCAATTCATTCAACTAGAAACTCTTCCAGGTGGTGCTGTAGCATGACCGCCCTCCAGTGACTGACACAAATAAAAGACGAAAGAAAAGGCCATTGGATAAAAGTTGGCGAAATAAAACAGACGATCCTTAAGAAGCCATTTTGAGAAACTGGGTTTAGCATTAAGGGCCGCATGCTCTGCTTCTGTTGGTTTTGTTTTGTGGTTTGCTGATTAAAATTGATAAAGGAAAGGTGCGAAAAGGTGAGAAGATTAACAACTTACCTTCATAAGTTTTATTAAGCAATAAGCATGTATTGTAAAGAGGCCTTCCTTTGTTTCACCTTCGGTAGTTTCTCCAGCACCTAACTGAGTGAGACAAATAAAAGGAAGTAAAGTAGTAGTAGTAGTAATTGTTGTTGTAGTAGTAGTAGTAGTATAATGGAGAAACTTTCAAAATACAAAGATCTGGAAATGGTGGTAAATCGAATGTGGAGTCTAAAAACAGAAACAATTCCTATCATAGTAGGTGCATTAGGCATGATAAAAAAATATTCAGACAAATACATAACAAAAACACCAGGACTTACAAACACATATAACATACAGAAAATTGCACTACTAGGCACTGCACACATCCTACATAAAACACTTTCAATACAGTGAAAATAAGAGAATCACAACAAACCACAACACATACCCAAGGCACACAGAGCTGTGCTCGGTAGTGAAGTGAAAGCACGATATAAAAATAAGACTACTGAATAATAATAATAATATAATAATAATAATAATAATAATAATAATAATAATAATAATAATAATAATAATAATAATAATAATAATAAAAATAATAATAAATGCCCTGATGCAGTACCAGGCAGTGGCTCTCATGGCTTCTGATCTTAACTGATTGGAAGTGTTATCATGTACATTGTTTTGTGTTGGTATAAAAGATGGGCTACAGCAAATATTCTGCTCAATACCACAAATTTGCTTGTCAGTTGTTTGACCTTAACCAGTTGACCATGTCCCTTAGTGGCTGACAATATGTGCATCTCTGATCACGAGCAGAAGTAGTGGGAGCAGCATCATAGCCATGTGTTGAGAGGGATTCTTTGGGGTTTGAATAGTTCACCTCTGGAAACATGGGTGTTCTTTCAACATCCTTAAACAACCCTTATTCAGGGACCGTTTGAGCGGATGGGCTACTCAACCTGAAGAAAATTCTAACTGGGCCCCACCTGCAAGGTCATGTGCTGTTTATCTTGATATGAGATCATGTCGCGCACATATAGTTGTGATGCTGGCCTGGTGTACCCTTATCAGACGGGTAGTCATGATGGTATTTGGGCTTCGTATATTTTACCCCATTGTCACTTTGATGGCATGCACTGCTCTCTCACTCAATAATAATAATAATAATGATAATAATAATGATAATGATAATTATAATAATAATGATAATGATAATAATAATAATAATAATAATAATAATAACAACAACAACTATTCTTATTATTATTTCATTTATTGGCCACCAGGGCCGACATTTAGGGGACAATACAGTAGACATGCACAGTGGAGATTTTACACAAAACAACAAACACACAATTAAAACAATAGCAATAATATCAAACAAGAAAAATATAACAATGAAAATCCCCCCAAAAGGATGTGGGGGGTAACCACATGGGGTTGGCTCAGGTACTCCACCAATCCTCAACCACTTGACGCTTTGAGGGCATCTGGGAAGGGCACCTATCTCCCTCTTAAATTTGCTAGCCTACAGGTGCCTTATCAGGGTAGGTCCATTCACACGGGCCATTTCGCTATATTCAGCCACCTTTTAGCAAATGTACATCTTTCTCTACCCTCATCTTCCTTTCTAAGTGAAATCTGCAAAAAGTTGATGAGGAATTGGTCGAAGAAAAAAGTGTTTGCCTTCAGTCTTTTCAACCTGGTTCACCATACGACTACTTTTGCTACCGCTATCAGACAGAGGAAAATTGCCAGCCCTTCCCTATGAAGTCGTCTGATAGCAAGTGATGACAGCTGTTCAACATAACTCTGCAAGTCAGTAAAACAAGGACACTGGACGAGTGCATGCAGAACGGTTTTGTCGATCTTGGGTAGGTCCATCTGACAGCATTTCCGTGTCTGTCGAGTTTATTTCGAACCAGCAGTGCCCTCCGGTAGTAGCACTGCCAAGCTAGGGATTTCTGGAAGTTATCCATCGTCCCTGGCTCAAAAGTCCTCCTGAGCAGACTGGTCAGTTCGACTTTGTTGACGCCCAGTGCCTCTCCGAGTGCGTCATCGATCTTTCCCCCCACTAACCCTATATAGAACGCAAGAGTAGATGTTCTACTGGTCATATTTCCCGACTGCTAGAGGGCAGTGAGTGCCTGGCAACTTTCTAGATGTCTTAGTCTTTCTTGACCGAGGACTGCAGCTCAGTCAAGAAGACGAGCTGGGGGAAGGCTTGTTTGACAAACGGTGACCACACCTATTCACCATTTAGGCAGAATATCTGGAGATGCCCCAGCCTTAGTGCATGTCTGCGCATCATTAGCCACGGCATGCCCATCCCTCTGCGTAGAGAGTGTTGGCAGCTGATGGGTGACCTCAGCAATGGAACCTGTCTTCTCTACAAGAATTTGAAGAGGGGGTGCTCCAACTTGGCGAGGCGCAAATGGGGGCAAGGGACGGCGGTCAAACTGTAGTAGATGACAGAAGCGATGTCTGCATTCGCCACCTCCACCCGACCTTTCGGGCATGGATGCTCGTCAAGCATAAACGAACGTGGGCCAACATAACCATACCAAAAGTGGCAACTGAAACAGTGGAGAAAAAAAAAACTGTTCCTTTCAAATGCATTTCAACAGAAACAAAGAAACCCAGCAAAAACAGCAAAGGCAGATATTGAAGCTGTGCTGAGATGTATCAGGGATGATACTGAGTACACAGTGAGGGTAGGACAAATTCGGCACCATTTCGCTGCGTTTTAAGTCAGAAGCCCTCGCTATGAGGCACTCAATGACCCCTTGCAAAACCAGCAAGGTCGTTATGTACCCATCACCTATGAGAAAAAAAATAGCGGGTGTCCACCAGGACTTGACATATGGTGGCTTCTAGGATGCGTAATCGAGCAAGGGTCAGATAACGTCTCAATAATTTTGACAAAAACTGCCAGGGAGGATTGGTCCGGAATGGATCTGGAGATACTCAGCCAGATCAAACCCGAAAACTTCAAAAGAATCCCGGACCACATCCGTCCCCAAAAGGGGACGGTATTGCACATAATGACTGAGGGCAGAAGGCCGCATTGTTTCGTTTGCGGAGTTGTCCATTTGCGAGCTTTCTGCCCTAAACTTATAAAATGTGCAAGGGGTCGAAGGCCTCCACTGCTTCCGAGAGGTGGCCGGTAACGTTGAACACTGAGTCGAATGCCCTTGTGGGCTACACGAGGCACAAGTTACCCCATTTGAATGGTCTTCCCTACGAGCTTTCCGTACATATGCCAGACTTGTTCTCCGATCACCTCGAAGCGCTCTCTACCATCTCCCAGCAATATATATATATACACCATCATTGCTGAAAGATGGTAGAGGTTATCTCCCCTGCTTGCAATATATATCAGGGTGCAGTCTGCATCTGGATGAGGCATCCCTCTGGTGTTAAAATGGTAGTGACATTGGTTGTTATGGAACAGCTATGTTGGAGGGGCGATAAACATTACTTCTCAGTATAGTTAATGCTTTCATTACGTACAGATATTTTCTAATTAGCTGCAATATAAATTAATGGTAAGATATCTCTTTACCTTCACCCATCTAATACAATAAATGAGTTAATTGCAATGCAATAAAAAAACACTTGTGTTTTAATAATTGGGTATTCTACCAACAGTATATTGGATGGATATTATCCCTTGGTTGGATTCACAACCCCTAACTTTCTTGGAGTTATATATATATATATATATATATATATACATGTGTATAACTAATGTAGGATAAAAATTTTTTTCGGGAAAAATTTTTATCAATGGCCAGCATATCAAAAAAATACCTCTAAAGGTTAAATTCATAAATAATTTACAAAATGAGGGCAGAAGAAAAATTCTGATGCCAAATATGCTGAAAAAAAGACAAAAATTGTCAATAACCATTATAATTTATAATTTTCGAGACGCATAAATTATAATGGTTATTGACAATTTTTGTCTTTTTTTCGGCATATTTAGCATTAGAATTTTTCTTCTGCCCTCATTTTGTAAATTATATACATGTGTATATATATGAATCTGTGGAGGCACAATGGCCCAGTGGTTAGGGCAGCAGACTCGCGGTCGTAGGGTCGTGGTTTCGATTCCCAGACCGAGCGTTGTGAGTGTTTATTGAGCGAAAACACCTAAAAGCTCCACGAGGCTCCAGCAGGGGGTGGTGGCGATCCCTGCTGTACACTTTCGCCACAACTTTCTCTCACTCTTTCTTCTGTTGGTCTGCTCGCTTAGCCAGTGGGGGTGGCGTCATTTGAAGGCTAAAACAATACGAAGCGCATTGTGACCAGCGATGTGTAGCAACATCTGATAGGCTGATCGGTCACGGTGACGGTGATCACGGCGATATATGAATCTATGTGTACACACACAAACAAAAACCGACAGAGACGAATACTTACAATGGCACACGAAAACATCGAGTTCATGTCTTGCATCCTTGATAACAGCTCGAATATTTCCGCAGGATCGTCGTTTTCGAAAAGTATGTATTCAGAAACTCCTCCAGTCATTTGCACCGTGCCAAAGCTAGTGGAAGCACCAGTCAAATTCTCATAGCAGCCAACAAGCCTTCACCAACAAAGATATACATATATGCATTTAAATATATATATCAACTCATGTCAGTATGGAAAGTGGAATGAAGATGATGATGTGTATATATATATATATATAAATTCAGATGAATATGGTACTTAAGTTGAAGGCAGCAAAATTTAGTAGGGTATTATCCATATAATTTAAAATAAGATGATTATAATCAAAATAAGCAACAAGGATATCCAGAGGTAATGCAGTACGATCGTTTCATGCGACTCCATTTAATTGAACAATGCAAGTATTACATCAACTTAAAATGTAGAGCAATCTTCAGCTGCATAAAAATATTTCAACTGTGATGTTGGAAAAACATGTTCTTTGTCTATCTCCTTATCCTTTTGGAGATTTTGGATAAAATTATACACACGAGTCTTACGAATTTAACTAAATTCTATACTTTTATGCAGCTGAGGATTGCTCTGCATTTTTAAATTGATGCAATGATTGCATTGTTCAATTAATAGAGTCGCATGAAACGATCGTACTGCATTACCTCTGGGTATCCTTGTTGCTTATTTTGATATATATATATATATATATATATATATATATATATATATATATATATATATAATATATATATAATATATATATATATATATATATATATATATATATATATATATATATATATTGGAAGGTTTGGAGATGATGTACAGGTATTATATATTAGAGAAAATGAGGTAATCAGATTGGATGGTTCATATTTATAGATATTTATTTATATATTACATTTTTTACATATATATCTATCATATCATTCAGATCATATCATTCGGATTATTAGCGCTTTCTCCCAATCCAGTGGGGTTTTCAATTGAAAACCCCACTGGATTGGGAGAAAAAATGTAATATATAAATAAATATCTATAAATATGAACCATCCGATCTGATTACCTCATTTTTTCTAATATATATATATATATATATATATATATATATATATATATATATATATATATATATATGTATGTATGTATATATATATTTAACAGTGGTGCCCTGGCATGACCTCAGCTTTCGTGTTGTTACTAGTTAAAGAGTATATACATATGCACACACACACACACACGCACGCACACGCATACACACACACACATATATATATATACATATATACACATAAATATATGCATACATACGTAAGAAAAATGAAGATATATAAAAAGAGTCGCAAAGACAAACATATAAATTGAGTGAGAGAAAGAGAAAGAAAATGTTGGTAAGAGTTAGAGAGAGAGAGAGAGAGAGAGAGAGAGAGAGAGAGAGAGAGAGAGAGAGAGAGAGAGGTGTATTACTTGGCGTAGGCCTTCTCCAAGAGACACACCCAGAATTCGTCGGGTTCTGAATTATTGTGAGCATAAAGTAATTGCTGAGTGTTTGTGTCAACTGGAAGCCGGTCATCGACGACCACTTCTTTCCATTCTCCATACCACCAAAAATTGAAACGGAAAATTCCTGCAATTGACCAGAATGGATAACGGCACAAAATTGGCAAGAAGCATCGAAAGGGAATCTGAGAATTATCGAGAGATTTGTATTATGTCATGGCATATCTAGGCTACGTTCTTAATGTGACTCTACCTCTTGTCTTTAAACGTTTGGCCAATGTCGATCCAGCAAACACGATCGGTTCTTGTTCTGGCAATGTGGAGTGTTTGGACACACACACACACACACACACACCACACACACACACTCTCTCTCCCTCTCTCTTTCACACACACACACATACGCTCAAGCATGGCTGTGTGGTAAGAAGCTTGCTTCCCAACCACATGGTTTCAGGTTCAATCCCACTGCGTGGTACTTTGGGCAAGTGTCTTCTTCTATAGTCTTATAGTGAGGGAATTTTGTAGATGGAAACTGAAAGAAGCCCGTCTTATATATGTGCAGAGTCATAAATGGCAGAGAACTGAATCTTTATTAACGACAAAAAATCCAAATATCTCGACAAATTTGTTTCTCAATTCAAAAATCATGGAAGCAACTTACATTATTGTATTTCATAATGAATAAATAAATTACGTCCCTGCATTAATTCCAAATGGAGAAATCTTTCAAAATGGGGGAGAATTTAAGCTGAATGATTAAGTGAAATAAAAGTATTCTGGACATAACGAAATAGGAACGCTGTGTTAGAATTTTAAAATTTGTGGAATACAATGATGTTCCTCTTACCACTGCATGACAAACGGTGTTTGTGTGTTTACATCCCCGTATCTTAACGGTTTGGCAAAAGAGACCGGTAGAAAGTGTAACAGGCTTTAAAAAAATAAAGTGCTGTTGTTTTGACTCTACCGACCAAACTTCGGTGAGAGAGTGCAGGAGAACATGTGCGACCTTGCCACCCGTATATTTCTACCCATGTGCAACCTTGCCACCCGTATATATATATATATATATAATATATATATATATATATATATATATATATATATATATATATATATATATATATATATATATATATATATATATGCCTCTGTATGTTGTGTCACCTTCTCTTGACATCATGTGACATTTGTAAGCAATCTTGATTCTTATAAAAGCCAATCCTTCATTTGCAGTCTTCCTCAAACATATGTCTGGCCTCAGTGCAAATGTCCCCTTAAAAAGCAACAGGTGAGGATTGGTGACAGGAAGGGCGTCCGGCTGTTGGAAATCTGGCTCAACAAATTCTGCCAGTCAGAGGCAAGCATGGAAAACAGAACCTTAAAACGATGATGATTGAAAGGAGGCAGATGAGGAAGATGAGGAAGAACAGACTACTTAAAAAACAGAAAAGAAACTGACCTTAGATGACCTCTGATGACCTCATTTACCTTTCATGCCACTATACTCACCTGCATAGTCTTCAGTGAACGACTGGTTGCTAGGGACAATTTTGTCAAACACCTTCCTGTTGTTGGTAAGTAAACAGTTTATAGCGGAGATAAGCCAGCAGTCACCTGTGTGTGGAGAGTAGTGGAGAGAGGAGAGAGGGTTTAATGGTGGTAGTGGTGATGGCAGGGGTATGTGTATGAGTGGTAGTGGTAGTGCTGATGTACTATAGATAGACATATGTATGCATATAGTAGTAGTAGTAGTAGTAGTAGGAGGAGGAGGAGGAGTAGTAATGATAATAATGATAATAATAATCCGCTAGACTACCTGTGACCCATTGGGTCACCAGGAAACTCTGAGTTTCCCAGCAACGAAGTTTTATTCCGGGTTACTTATATACAATGTAAATGTATAACTATATACATTAACAAAACTTTTTTAAAAATTAA